>NW_022436947.1:8932428-9129084 GCF_009761245.1 Sapajus apella
TTCTTTCTTTCTTTCTTTCTTTCTTTCTTTCTTTCTTTCTTTCTTTCTTTCTTTCTTTCTTTCTTTTTCTTTCTTTCTTTTCCCTCTCTCTCTCTCTCTCTCTCTCTTTCTCTCTTTCTTGCCCAGGCTGGAGTGCAATGGTGTAATCTTGGCTCACTGCAACATCTGCCTCCCAGGTTCAAGTGATTCTCCTGCCTCAGCCTCCCAGGTAGCTGGGATTACAGGCATGTGCCACCATGCCCGGCTAATTTTGTACTTTTAGTAGACACAGGGTTTCTCCATGTTGGTCAGGCTGGTCTCAAACTCCCACCTCAGGTGATCCGCCCACTTCAGCCTTCCAAAGTGCTGGGATTACAGGCGTGAGCCACTGTGCCTGGCCGGATTTTCTTTCTTTTAGAAGAAATTTTCCCCCTCTAGTAAGCTTATGAGACAAGGAGGAGCCAAGCATGAGCTCAGTGTCAGTTAACCAATACTTCCCAAAGCCGTCGGCTAAAGCTGCCATTTTCCCTACACAAAGCCAACGTTGATGTCCACGGCCTGTCTACACCGATGGAATATTTATCTTGCAAAGAGGCTGGTGCCTTTGATTCATCTATACTCAACTTATCCTCCTCATGGCTGGAGGCCTGGGGGTCATGGACAGGAACCAATCTAAAGTGCTGGTGAGGTATCAAACACGGCGTCCCTAAGGGTAACTTCAGTGATGTGGTCTCAGACTTTAAAGCAAGAAGGACCATGCATTGATGGAGCACCTGCTATGTGCTAGGGTTGTGGGAGGGGTGACACAGAACAGTCTCATTTATTTTTCACAATAAGGCTTCCAAGTAGATCGGGTGGCCATCATTCTTATAGAGGAGTCAACAGGGGCTCGGCGAGGCTGACCAAGGTGTTGGAATCACCTGGGGGAGCTTTCAAATGTTCATGGACTATACAACGTCAGAGTCAAAGTCAAAAAAATCCCACCACTATTTTGGGAATTGCTCCAAGAGAATTAAGCACTAGGAGAGGAGAAAGCTCCTATAAGCCAGGGACACCATTCCTGGCATTTTTAATCTTGGCCAATGAGACCTTGCGGAAATCTTCAGCGATGGGTACATCTCTGCTCCTGGCCGATGTGCTGCAGAGAGGCGAGCAAAGTAGTTTAAGGCAGCAGTGGCTTTTGCGAACAAATGTGCCATTTACAGAGGGGTAATTATAGAGACCGGAGGAAATCTCTGGGTGCTTTTTGAGGGTGACGGAGGCCTGTGCAGCGCAGAGAGGGTGTCTCTACCTGAGAGGAAGAGAAAATAGCACAAAGTGCCCAAGTCTTCTCCCCACTCCCTCTACACATCCTCAAGCAGCCGGTTAAAAAGAGATCTATTATCACTTAGACAAAGAAAAGCAACCCAAGCTTCCATTCCCATGTTTCTTCTTTCCCGACAGCGTGTGGAGTGCCTGCTGTTAAGAACAGAAAAATATCATCCCATGCTCTAAAACATGACAAAAGTTACCACCCCGTGACTACTCCGGTCCTTGGCAGGTGAGCTCCAATGCTGGCAGGCCAGCATTTTTGGTAGTGCCAACTTTCTTGTGACAAAAATCACCAGCAGGGGCACCAGTGATGGCTGAAGGAATTCACGGAGGCTCCTGAGGTGAGGTGGGGGGCCACCCTGTCTTGTCCTCAGGATCCAGGCACCTGGGTGCAGAGCCACTGACAGCAGAACAGACAGGTCTGTTCAAGGGAGCTTGGGCAAGCAGAGGGCTGGGGTGAATGTGGACATGAAACCCTGCATAAAGCCAGGGGCCGTGGCTCGCGCCTGAATCCCAGCACTTTGGGAAGCTGAGACGGGAGGATCACTTGAGCCCAGGAGTTTGAGACCAGCCTGGGTAACATAGTGAGACCTGATCTCTACAAAGTAAATTTAAAAAAATTAGCTGAGCGTGGTGATGCTCAGCTGAGTAGCCCTAGCTACTCAGAAGGCTGAGGTGGAGAGAATCACTTGAAACCAGGAGTTTGAGACCATCCTGGGCAACATAGGGAGCCCCTATCTCTACACAGCATTTTTTAAATTTAGCTGGGCATGGTGGTGCATACTTGTGGTCCCAGCCACTCAAGAGGCTGAGGCAGGAGGATTACTTGGGCCTGGGATGCCGAGGTTGCAGTGAGCTATGATTGCACCTCTGTACTCCATGTTAAGCAACAGAGCAAGACACTGTCTTAAAAAGCAAACAAACAAAAAACAAAAACAACAAAAAACCCTGCATAAGCTTAGAATAAAAAATGTAGACAGTACTGGCCAACGGCAGGAGTGGGCGAACTCTGGCTCTGTGAAATAGATCTGAGGGAAGGCCTGGCTCTGTACTGTCCTTGACACAGCATGGTTTCACATTTTTAAATACAGTAGTTGGAACAAAAAAGAACAGTATTTTGTGACAGGTGAAAGTGATATGAAATTCAAATTTTAGTGTCTGTAATAAAGTTTTATTGGCACACAGCTCCGCATGGGCTGCAGCTGCTTTTGTTCTTCAATAACAGAGTTGGGGTGACAGAGCCTATATGATCCATAAAACCTAAAAGATGTGCTATGCGGCCCTTTCCAAAAGCGTGTGTCGATCCCTGGCTAAGAGGGATTTAAATCCAAGCTCTGACACTCACTGGCGGGGTGACTTTGAGTCAGTTCTCTAACCTTTGTGAGTTTTCAGGTTTCTCATCTATAAAATGGAGGAATAGTCATGCTTTTGCCCTGGGGTTGGTGGAAAGATTACCTGAGACAGCAGATGAAAAGAAACCACCAAGTGGTGACCTGGGGCAGAGCGAGCACTTGGTTAAAGTTTGCTTCTGTGATTCTGTTTGTCAGGCTTCTTACGGAAAGAGTTTGACCTTTATGAAAGAGACTGCAGGTTTGCTAACCCTATGGCTTTTCACAAGAGGCTACTTTAGGTGCTTGGAAATGCTAAATATTTGCTCACTCAGTCTCTCTTGCATCCAGGGATAATCATATGATACAATCTAGCCAATGAGATACACATGGAAGTCTGCTCTGAGTATTCTGGGAAAGCTTTTGCTTTCCTGATTAGAACAAAAGGGAAGTCATGGCTGAGCTCCACCAATTCTTCTTCCTGCCTGGACTATAGATGTGATGTCTGGAGCTGGAGCAGCCATTCTGGACCCACGAAAGCAATGGTCAATAGAATAATGGAGATCACTGACTCTGAAATCATTAAACTGCCAAGTCAATGTCATCTGCCACCTACTTTCAGACTTTTTGCTATTTAGAAAAATAAAACTCAATTTGTTTAAACAACTGTTAAGCCAGGCTTTCTAAATGAACACATTTCTGATGGATGTATCATTTTGGAAGTTGAGTGGGATTCCGAGGAGCCGTGGGTCACAAGGGAGGGCTTCTGCATGAGGAAATCAGAAGTGACTGTTAGATATAGCGATGTAAAGATGTGCCTTTTGAGAAGCTGAGTCACAGACACAGGCCCAGATACAAGACACAGGAGCTCAGAGTTCTGATCAAGCTCAGCTTTGGCAAAGAGAAATTTCATTGTCATGGCATAGTGGGGACAGGTGAAGAAGAGGTTTATTGCCTTTCCCCAGGGGAGCTGTTATCCAAGACCCAGGCCTATTAGCATTCCCGAGGCTGCCTTAGAGGAATAGGGAGGTAATGAAAACATATTCTCTTAATTAGAATGTACGAATGTCTAGAAAACATACTCGTTATAGCCCTCCTTAGAGTAACTTAGCAGTCTGAGTGAAGTCTACACATTGCATCTAAGCAGCTCTAAATAAGGCAGCCTCAGAGGCACTTGGAGAAGGAGCATCTACTGGGTCCAGGGGGAGCTGATTCTCCTCTGAGCCAGCCTTGATCCACTTAGATTTCCAGGAGCATAAAATGGCATGGTCTGGGGAAGGAGAGTGTAAGAGTAACAGCCTCAATAGGATGCGAAATAACTTGTTGCTTCTCCCTGGGCCAATCTGGGAAGGTTCTGTCAAGGAGGGGAGGTTTGGGTTTAAATTTATAGTGTTTTTTTTTTTTTTTTTTTTTTTTTGCTGGTGTGTGTAAGTGCAGTGGCTCATGCCTGTAATCCCAGTAACTCAGGAAACTGAGGCTAGTAAACAGGTCCTTCCAGAAAACCAAGGAGCTGCTGAGAAGCTCATTTTAGAGACACGAGTCAGAGAAAAACATATTAGAAAATAATTTCCTAGATTCTGTGCTGAAGGGCAGTTACTATTTTGACACTTCAGTGTTCCTTCTGGCTGGCCATTGGATTTATTTTAATGGTGGAGGACGGCTTGAGCCCAGGAGTTGGAGGCTGCAGTGAGCTGTGATCGTGCCACTGCACTCGGCTTGGGTGCCCGAGAGAGACGCTGTCTTCATTAAAAAAAAAAAAATACAACAAAAAAACCCACAAATCAGAGCTTTTAATATATTTCTCTTTGGAGAGATAATGCATGTTTAGTATAGGACATTTTTGAATACAGAGAAGTATAAAAAAGAAAGAAAACCACTCTGAAGTCTCCCATCCCACACCCCAGGCAACCATAGATCTCCCTCTGGGCAAATAAATGTGTGATTAGAAGTTTTACGCAAATGGAATCCTGTCATGCTGCTTATGCTTTCTTTCTATTTTCTCCCCTCGCTCTCTTGCACCCTATTTTTTATTTCTCGAATTTTTTCGTATTGGTGTCAATAGCTATGAATTGCCATTTATATGATCCACGTCACATTCCCTTGCATGGCTCCCTTGGGGAGGGAATTGGGGGAACTACTGGAATGGTGGAAAGGGGTTGTCTGGCTGGAGATGAAGCATGGGATGATGTCGAAAAAGTTCCTGATGGATTTCTAGTAAAGATGTAAGTTGGAGATAAGAGGGCAGGTAAGAAAACGGCACAAGTCGGTGATCATGGGAAGAGCTGCGTAGCCTCCTCCTCCTTCTGACCCTCCAGAGCTCTCTATGGGGTCCGCTGGCTGGCTGCATGCCCTTCTGCACCCAGGCACAGTCCCTGGCCCCCGCTGTGTTGGGCAGATGCCCTGCCGGCTATCTGGCCTGCCCGAGGTGGACGGAAGTGGGCCACAATGCTCTACTCACCCTGAGCCCTGGGAGGCTGCCCTGCCAACCAGGAAATGAAGCGGATAAACGATCCTGGCCTGAGAACCTGCCAGGTTATTTGCTCCAGGCACAGCTTCCCCAGTCAGCAGGCCCTTCCAGAAAACCAAGGGGCAGCTTAGAAGCTCGTTTCAGGGACACAGAGCCAGAGCAAAACATATTAGAAAATAATTTCCTAGATTCTGTGCTGATGGGAGGTTACTATTTTGACACTTCAGTGTTCCTCCTGGCTGGTCACTGACTTTATTTTAATGGTGCTTTTTTCTGATTTGTCCTTCATTCACCCTTTACTCCTTCCTGTAAGGGTCGTCAGTGAGGCAGAATAGAACACTCTGTAGGAGCTCAGGTCTGGAGTCCACGCGGGCTTCCATCCTGGTGTCATTACCTACCTGCTGTGTGAGTGTGAGGAGGTTACTGGACTCTTCTGACCGTCAGTGTCTTCTTCTGTAAAATGAGGATATTAACAGTGCCCGCATCACACCAGTGCTTTGGCTATGCCTGTATTTCCATGACCTTACTTAAATGCACACTTAAAGGAAGTGTCCAGCTGCCTGGTTTCCCACTACCCTCTCCCGTCAGCCTTGCCTTTCAGCCTTGGGCAGTGTGCAGATGATGACGGCTTGGCCTTCCTCTTTCTAACTGGGCTTATTATTGGTACTTCTGGCTGAAAGAGCTCCTCGGAAAGTGCTTTGGCTTAAATGCTTCCTACACACACCATGAGGGATGGAAGTGAATACAGTGTCGTGGTTCAGGTCACCTCAGGACTTCAGCCTCGGCTTTGCTGGAATATGTTAAGGAGGACCAGAAATAAAATTTTAACTAGAAGTAGGAAGCAGGGAGTGAGAATGAGAGCCGATGAGGTAGTGCGCCGCAAGCAGATGTGAGTGGGAGAAGAGACAGAGACCTCTCCTAAACAGCAGGGATGGTGGGAGGGAGAAGGTGCTGTCCTCCATCTGCCTCTGCAGAGGCATGTGTCCCCATGGCACGCCACGCATCGGTCTGGGCTGATGGCAAAGTGAGCTCCCAGCACTGCTGGGTTAGTGAGCAGTCCTCCCGCTTAAGAAGTAAAATGCTGCAGGGAAGAGACCAGAGAGCTACGGTTGGGTCCTGGGATCCCTGGACTGACCGATGCCTTTGGCTCTGCATTTCTTTACCTCCCTCCCTCCCTCCCTCCCTCCCTTCCTCCCTTCCTTCCTCAGGGTCTTGCTTTGTTGCCCAGGCTGGAGTGCAGTGGTATAAACCTGGGTCACTGCAAACTCCACCTCCTGGGTTCAAGCGATTTTCCTGCCTCAGCCTCCCGAGTAGTTGGGACTACAGGTGCATGCCACCACCCCTGGCCAATTTTTGTATTTTTAGTAGAGACAGGGTTTCATCATATTGGTCAGACTGGTCTCGAACTCCTGACCTCAGGTGATCCACCCACCTCCACCTCCCAAAGTGTTGGGATTGCAGGCATGAGCCACCATGCCTGGCCCCTCTGCATCCCTTTCCCTTCTCCTTACACATTCTAGTGGCCTAAGAAAGCCAAAGAATCAGGACAGGACAGAGACATGGAGACAGAGCAGGCAGAGCTCCTCAGCTAGCTGACTCGTTGGTTGCCTGCCACGCAGCACGCCAATTCTCACCCAACTGTGGCTTCCTGCCACCCCAGGCAGCCCCTCAGGCCCCTAACTGCCTTCGTCTACCGCCCTGCTTTTCTACCTATCCTTGGGGAAAAAGAGAAAAGCTTCTCTTGAAAAAAAAAAAAAAAAAAAAAGTCCCAGTGGAATGGCTGTAAAGGACAGATTCAGATGAACACATTTCCTGTAAACTTCGAGTAGGAGGGGCTCTCCCAGATTCAGAGACTGAGAAAAGGCCCCCTGCCCCTCCACCCCTGGTGGAGCTCCTGGCCCATGCCTTGCTGGGGGTTGGTAGGTGAGTAACACAGGGATGCCGCTCCTTTTCCCCTCGCTCTTTCCCCCACTTCTCCCTCCCACCCATAGCCAGACCTCAGGCTAAGTCCTCTGCTGGGCTTGAGAGCCTGGCAGGGCAGTTCTAACTGCAGCTGAACTAGCTCATGGGAGAGAATTCTGGCAAAAGAGAGCAGAAGAGATGCTACTGCTGAGAATAAGATCCCTCCTAGCTTGGAGTTCTATGATTCCATGAACAATGAGGCGTGAAGAAACACATTCAGCTGCTTTCCACCCTAAGAGCACCAGTCCCATCATCGGTAACTCTAAACATCTAGTACATTTCAAAGAAGGGGCCCAAGCAGGGGGACGCGGGGCTGAAAGGACTGAGCCACTTTTTTTTTTTTCCAGATAGAAGCTCAGCACTCTGGCTCACTAGGAACAGCCTGAACCACAGTACTGCCTTTTGTCTTAAAAAATAAACCGAATCCACTTAGAATAGAAAATAAGCATTAAACACAACACTCTATAACCTAATTTTTTATTATTTGTCAATAATTATGCACTTTTTATGTACCTCTAATCACTGTGTACATAGTATTTTATATTGCTTTTCCACTTAACATGATTTAGAATGCGTGTTTTCCACGTATTGATGTAGACTGAGTCTTGCCGTTAGGTAGCTGTATGAGAACCCATTAAATTCAGATGCTTTAATTTGTTTAGCCAAGCTATTCCCCTATTGCTGGACATTTGCATTGTTTCCAATTTTCGCCATTATAAATAGAACTGGCAGTGACATCTTAAGACAGGACAATAATGATGAAGAGCTGAAATGTTGCTGACTTTATTTTCATTGGCAACCAACTTTAGAGAGAGCCTCAATATTGTGCCTCCCAAATGCGGGAGTAATTAAACAGCTGCCTTGAAGGATGGCTGGATGATTTATAGGCAACGAGCTGCCTTCGGTGGGTTTGTCAGTATCCTGCGGCACTAAGGATGCGCTTGTTAATTATCTGTGGTTAATATGATAATTTAGGAAAAACAACACCTATTAAGAGTTCTTCATTAGGCAAAAAGGCTTCTCACTTTTGAACAAACAAAGCCTCCAAAATTAATGATATTCACCTGTGATCTGTCACTGGGCGGAGAGAGCGAAGGGTCCCATTTATGTCTAACTTTCCCACAATGCCCTGGGTCAAAAAGGGACTCCCTCTTGGAAAATTTTGCCAGGCCCTGTCCCTGCCTCTGCCTCTGTGGCTGCCTCTTTATGGAGCCACCAAATGAACCATTGTGGGCCCCATTCGTTTTTTCCAGGTGTCTTGGCAAACTTTTGCTCCATCATCTGAATCGAGAAACCTTTACTAGGTCATCTCTGGGACTGAAATGGAACAAATAGGGGCATTCTTATTTTGTAAATGAGGAAACTGAGGCTCAGGATGGTGAGTGACTTGTCTGGGGTCCCAGAGCCAGGCAGGAGACAGACAGGGGGACTCAGGTCTCCCGCTTCCCCACTTGAGTTCCTGGCTTCCCTTCCCTGCAACATGACCTCCCTCAGGGAGATCCACCAGACGAGGACCTAGAGCAATGCAGAGATTCTTGCAGTGAGCAGAGCAAAAGGGAATCACATAATGTAATGCCGGAGACAATATGAGGAAGATCCGAGGAGAAATAACCTCATCTTTATACTTCAATAAGTATTGAATGTAACTCATGGGTTGTATTCAATCACCGCACCCTGGTGTCACCCACGTCATCCCCCACTGCCCCATCTTCATATTTCATTTTGGCCTGGACAGTGCAGACTCCATTGAAGCCATCGAGAATAATTTTTATATATGGGGTCTCTGCTGAGCCAGCATTTTGCTGCATAGATTCCCAATTTTCCTGTTCGGTAGGGGCAGGAGTCACAGGGTAAAAGGCGAGAGAGCTCGCGTAGGCTGGAGGCTCTGTGAGAATCAGCCAGGTCCAGTTTCTCCATCCCCGGCTCTCTCCTTTCAGGCAGTACCATTTCCTATTTCAGGGAAACACTAAGACCTCTCCATGTGGTGTCCCTTGGGAAGAGTGAGGAGGAGGGGAAGGGCAGAACACAAATTGCTGTGTCCGTGAATTTTCGTTCACTCTTCCACTCACTTTTTCATAATGAACCTAATAGATCTGTGTTTAGAATCCTTGTCATACAGGTGGAGAAGCGGAGGCTGGAAAGGGTTAAATCCCTACTCAAGATCACGCAGGGATTAAATTGCAGAGGGGAGAATTTAAACTCAGATGCTCTTTTCATTTGTCACGGTTCCCCTCCCCTCCACTCTCCTTGGTGACTCTGACACGGACTTGGACCTTAGTGGGTGAGGAGGGGTGGGGATAGCATGGTGTCACAGCAGAAGCTACAGGGCCGAGGCAACTTAGGGTCCCTGGAGGAGCAGCAGCCCCCCACTAGCACCGAGGGCTGATGCCTGTGATGTGTCACATTGTCTGTGGCTGTGGCCTCTGAGGACAATTCAGTTACTCCTGTTTACAAATTCACCTCCATCCATGTCTGAGCTCTGACTTGACTCCAGGTGAAGTTGGAGGAGTGATGGATTAGTCCTGGTTTCAAATTCTCACTGCTACATAGCTAAATGTGCACCCCCAGACAAGCCCCTGACTTCTTCTACAGCCTCCGTTTCCTCTGTAAATCTGACACAAATAACATTTGCATGGGCTGCATCCTTCGGTAGCTTGGAAGATCAACTCAGATGAGTAGGAAAGTGACTTGGAAACTCAAGCATCATTTTATTACAATGAAATCATTCCAGGGGTGAGACCACTGATTCTATTTATTTCACAGCTGCCTCTTCCTTCCTGACAGTGTGTCTACTGCTATTTCCTTAAATAACTCTCGCCAGGGATTTCCAAAGAGTGGTCCAAGGACCAGCCGCATCAGACACAACAGAAGGTGCTGTGACAGATACAGATTGCCAGGCCCTACCCCAGACCAGAGCCTGGGGGAGTCGGGAGCCCAGGAATCTGCATTTTAATGTGCTCCCTGGATGATTCTCCTATCCAGGCATTTGTAGTTCAACTCTCCGCTCACTTACAGATACCCCAGTTTCTCTTCTCTGAGACTTGGCAAAGAAGGGTTAAAGGGAGTGAGTGGCTGTTTGTGTTCCTTTGTCTGGTTTTTGCAGGTGGCCAGCAGACTGTGAAAACCTTTGGCTGGGCTTGGCTCTGATGTTGTGAAGACAACAATCCCTGAGCCCCCTGTATTTCCTTTGAGCTTGACAAATCAAACCCGTGTTTAGCTTGATCAAGCAAACCCATGCCAGCCTCTTGTCTCTCTTCTTTCAAAAGTGTGCTCAGCCTCCTTCTGGGAGATGGGGTGCTGACTCGGGAAACACTGATTTGGGCCTGGCAGTGTCTCAGGCTTGCCGTGTGATGCTGCTGGGCCCCTTGAATCTTTGAGTCTCAGGGCCTCACTCACAGGCAGGAAAGATGCGTGGGTCCGTCCAGTGACGCTTGGTTTTGTGAGCTGGGCTTCCTGGGCTGTCATCACTAGTTTTCACCAAGTCTTCCTCTTTCTCCTAAAGCTGAAGCCTTGTGTAGTTGTGTGGCTTGAGGGGTCCTTTCGTGGGTCCAAAGAGTCCCCACCCAGAAGGCAGGGGTGGGTGCGGCTTTTCACCTCCTGAAGAGTGTCTGTCTAAAGTGCACACTTTGATTCCCAGTTTGGTGCATCCTACCTGCTTGGAGTCACATTCAGGATAAAGATTTGTTCTCAGACCCAGGCAGGGAGAGGATCAGGGAGGACAGCGAGGGCAAGGGGCAGAGGTTCGTGTTTCTAAACAATCACCAGGACCTCATTCTAAAGCAATTTGGGCTCTCAGGCCTGGGCTTGCTGTGCACACCTCTGTGTGGGATTAGAACAGTTGAGGAAGAGGCAGAGTTTGCATCAGGTTCTTTTGTTTTTCTTTTTAGTCAGGGTCTTGCTCTGTTGCCTAGGCTGGAGTGCAGTGCTGCAATCATAGCTCACTGCAGTTTCGACCTCCCAGGCTTAAGCAATCTTCTTGCCTTGGCTTCCCCAGTAGCTGGGACTACAGGCACGTGCCACCACACCCAGCTAATTAATTTTTTTTTCCCATTTATTTATTTTATTGCATTTTAGGTTTTGGGGTACATGTGAAGAACATGCAAAATTGTTGCATTGGAACACACGTGGCAGTGTGATTTGCTGCCTTCCTCCCCATCACCTACATCTGGCATTTCTCCCCTTGCTATCTCTCCCCAGCTTCCCACCCCCACCGTCCCTCCCCTATTTCCCCCCAACTGACCCCAGTGTGTAGTGCTCCCCTCCCTGTGTCCATGTGTTCTCATCGTTCAACACCCACCTATGAGTGAGAACATGCGGTGTTTGATCTTCTGCCCTTCTGTCAGTTTGCTGAGAATGATGGTTTCCAGGTTCATCCATGTCCCTACAAAGGACCCAAACTCATCGTTTTTGATGGCTGCATAATATTCCATGGTGTATATGTGCCACATTTTCCCTATCCAGTCTATCATTGATGGGCATTTGGGTTGGTTCCAGGTCTTTGCTATTGTAAACAGTGCTGCAATGAACATTCATGTGCACGTGTCCTTATAGTAGAACGATTTGTAATCCTTTAGATATATACCCAGTAATGGGATTGCTGGGTCAAATGGAATTTCTATTTCTAGGTCCTTGAGGAATCGCCACACTGTCTTCCACAATGGTTGAACTAATTTACACTCCCACCAACAGTGTAAAAGTGTTCCTATTTCTCCACATCCTCTCCAGCATCTGTTGTCTCCAGATTTTTTAATGATTGCCATTCTAACTGGCGTGAGATGGTATCTCAATGTAGTTTTGATTTGCATTTCTCTGATGACCAGTGATGATGAGCATTTTTTCATATGTTTGTTGGTCTCACGTATGTCTTCTTTGGTAAAGTGTCTGTTCATATCCTTTGCCCACTTTTGAATGGGCTTGTTAGTTTTTTTCTTGTAAATCTGTTTTAGTTCTTTGTAAATTCTGGATATCAGCCCTTTGTCAGATGGGTAAACTACAAAAATTTTTTCCCAATCTGTTGGTTGTCGATTCACTCTAATGATTGTTTCTTTTGCTGTGCAGAAGCTGTGGAGTTTGATTAGGTCCCATTTGTCTATTTTGGCTTTTGTTGTCAATGCTTTTGGTGTTTTGGGCATGAAGTCCTTGCCTACACCTACGTCCTGAATGGTTTTGCCTATATTTTCTTCTAGGGTTTTTATGGTGTTAGGTCTTATGTTTAAGTCTTTAATCCATCTGGAGTTAATTTTAGTGTAAGGTGTCAGGAAGGGGTCCAGTTTCTGCTTTCTGCACATGGCTAGCCAGCTTTCCCAACACCGTTTATTGAACAGGGAATCCTTTCCCCATTGCTTGTTTTTGTCTGGTTTGTCAAAGATCAGATGGTTGTAGATATGTTGTGTTGCCTCCGAGACCTCTGTTCTGTTCCATTGGTCTATATCTCTGTTTTGGTACCAGTACCATGCTGTTTTGATTACTGTAGCCTTGTAGTATAGTTTGAAGTCTGGTAGTGTGATGCCCCCCGCTTTGTTCTTTTTGCTGAGAATTGACTTGGCTATGCGGGCTCTCTTTTGGTTCCATATGAAGTTTAAGGTGGTTTTTTCCAGTTCTGCGAAGAAGGTCATTGGTAGCTTGATGGGGATAGCATTGAATCTGTAAATTACTTTGGGCAGTATAGCCATTTTCAAGATATTGATTCTTCCTAACCATGAACATGGGATGTTTCTCCATCTGTTTGTGTCCTCTCTTATTTCGTTGAGCAGTGGCTTGTAGTTCTCCTTGAAGAGGTCCTTTACGTTCCTTGTTAGTTGTATTCCTAGATATTTTATTCTCTTTGTGGCAATTGTGAATGGAAGTTTGTTCTTGATTTGGCTCTCTTTAAGTCTGTTACTGGTGTATAGGAATGCATGTGATTTTTGCACATTGATTTTGTATCCTGAGACTTTGCTGAACTTGCTTATGAGTTTCAGGAGGTTTGGGGCTGAGACGATGGGGTCTTCTAGATATACAATCATGTCGTCTGCAAATAGAGACAATTTGACTTCCTCCTTTCCTATTTGAATGCCCTTTATTTCTTTTTCTTGCCTGATTGCTCTGGCTAGAACTTCTAATACTATATTGAATAGCAGTGGTGGCATCCTTGTCTGGTGCCACATTTCAAGGGGAATGCTTCCAGTTTTTGCCCATTCAGTATGATATTGGCTGTTGGTTTGTCATAAATAGCTTTTATTATTTTGAGATACGTTCCATTGATACCTAGCTTACTGAGTGTTTTTAGCATAAAGGGCTGTTGAATTTTGTCAAAGGCCTTCTCTGCATCAATTGAGATAATCATGTGGTTTTTGTCTTTGGTTCTGTTTATGTGGTGAATTACGTTTATAGACTTGCGTATGTTGAACCAGCCTTGCATCCCCGGGATGAAGCCTACTTGATCATGGTGGATAAGCTTTTTGATGTGCTGTTGCAATTGGCTTGTCAGTATTTTATTGAAGATTTTTGCATCTATGTTCATCATGGATATTGGCGTGAAGTTTTCTTTTCTTGTTGAGTCTCTGCCGAGTTTTGGAATCAGGTTGATGTTGGTGTCATAAAATGATTTAGGAAGAATTCCTTCTTTTTGTATTGTTTGGAATAGTTTCAGAAGGAATGGTACCAGCTCCTCTTTGTATGTCTGGTAGAATTCAGCTGTGAACCCATATGGACCTGGGCTTTTTTTGGGTGGTAAGCTCTTAATTGCTGCCTCAACTTCAGACCTTGTTATGGGTCTGTTCAGGGTTTCGGCTTCTTCCTGGTTTAGGCTTGGGAGGAGGCAAGTGTCCAGGAATTTATCCATTTCTTCCAGGTTTATTAGTTTGTGTGCATAGAGTTGTTTGTAATAATCTCTGATGATGGTTTGAATTTCTGTGGAATCTGTGGTGATATCCCCTTTATCGTTGTTTATTGCATCAATTTGGTTATTCTCTCTTTTCTTTTTTATTAATCTGGCTAGTGGTCTGTCTATTTTGTTGATCTTTTCAAAAAACCAGCTCCTGGATTTATTGATTTTTTGAAGGGATTTTTGTGTCTCTATCTCCTTCAGTTCTGCTCTGATCTTAGCTATTTCTTGTCTTCTGCTAGACTTTGAGTTTTTTTGATCTTGCTCCTCTAGCTTTTTCAGTTTTGATGATGGGGTGTCAATTTTTGATCTCTCCTTGCTTCTCATGTGGGCACTTATTGCTATATATTTTCCTCTAGAGACTGCTTTAAATGTGTCCCAGAGATTCTGGTATGTTGTGTCTTCATTCTCGTTGGTTTCGAAGAACATCTTTATTTCTGTCTTCATTTTATTGTTTATCCAGTGAACATTCAAGAGCAAGTTGTTCAGTTTCCATGAAGCTGTGTGGTTCTGGGTTAGTTTTTGAATTCTGAGTTCTAACTTGATTGCACTGTGGTCTGAGAGACTGTTTGTTACGATTTCCGTTCTTTTGCATTTGCTGAGGAGTGATTTACTCCCAATTATGTGGTCAATTTTAGAGTAGGTGTGATGTGGTGCTGAGAAGAATGTATATTCTGTGGATTTGGGGTGGAGAGTTCTGTAAATGTCTATTAGGTTTGCTTGGTCCAGGTCTGAGTTCAAGTCCTGGATATCCTTGTTAATTTTCTGTCTGGTTGATCTGTCTAATGTTGACAATGGGGTGTTAAAGTCTCCCACTATTATTGTGTGGGAGTCTAAGTCTCTTTGTAAGTCATTAAGAACTTGCCTTATGTATCTGGGTGCTCCTGTATTGGGTGCATATATATTTAGGATAGTTAACTCTTCTTGTTGCATTGATTCTTTTACCATTATGTAATGTCCCTCTTTGTCTCTTATGATCTTTGTTGCTTTAAAGTCTAATTTATCAGAGATGAGAATTGCAACTCCTGCTTTTTTTTGCTCTCCATTTGCTTGGTAAATCTTCCTCCATCCCTTTATTTTGAGCCTTTGCGTATCCTTGCATGTGAGATGGGTTTCCTGGATACAGCACACTGATGGGTTTTGTCTTTTTATCCAATTTGCCAGTCTGTGTCTTTTGATTGGGGCATTTAGTCCATTTACATTTAGGGTTAATATTGTTATGTGTGAATTTGATACTGCCATTTTGGTGCTAGCTGGGTGTTTTGCCCTTTAGTTGAGCTGGTACTTGTTGTTCCTTTATATGCGTAGAGCCTCTTTCAGGAGCTCTTGTAGAGCTGGCCTGGTGGTGACGAAATCTCTGAGTACTTGCATGTTCCCAAAGGATTTTATTTTTCCTTCACTTATGAAGATTAGTTTGGCTGGATAGGAGATTCTGGGTTGAAAGTTCTTTTCTTTAAGGATGTTGAATATTGGCCCCCACTCTCTTCTGGCTTGTAGGGTTTCTGCTGAGAGATCTGCTGTGAGTCTGATGGGCTTCCCTTTATGGGTAACCCGACCTTTCTCTCTGGCTGCCCTTAGTATTTTCTCCTTCATTTCGACCCTGGTGAATCTGACGATTATGTGCCTTGGGGTTGCTCTTCTTGACGAATATCTTTGTGGTGTTCTCTGTATTTCCTGGACTTGAATGTTTGCCTGCCTTGCTAGGTTGGGGAAGTTTCCCTGGATAATATCCTGAAGAGTATTTTCCAGCTTGGATTCATTCTCTTCGTCGCATTCGGGTACGCCTATCAGACGTAGATTAGGTCTTTTCACATAGTCCCACATTTCTTGGAGACTTTGTTCATTCCTTTTTACCCTTTTTTCTCCAGTCTTGCCTTCCCGTTTTATTTCATTGAGTCGATCTTCGACCTCTGATATCCTTTCTTCTGCTTGGTCCATTCGGCTGTTGATACTTGTGCATGCTTCACGAAGTTCTCGTGTTGCATTTTTCAGCTCCATCAACTCACTTACATTCCTTTCTATTTTGTCCATTCTCGTTAGCATTTCGTCAAATCTTTTTTCAAGGTTCTTAGTTTCTTTGCATTTGGTTAGAACATGTTCTTTAAGTTCACAGAAGTTTCTTACTACCCACCTTCTGAAGTCTGATTCTGTCATTTCATCACACTCATTCTCCCTCCAACCTTGTTCCCTTGCTGGTGAGGAGTTGTGATCCCTTTTAGGAGGAGAGGTGTTCTGGTTTTGGGTGTTTTCATCCTTTTTGCACTGGTTTCTTCCCATCTTTAAGGATTTATCCACCTGTCGACTTTGTAGTTGCTGGCTTTCAGATTGGGTCTCAAATCTTTCAGATTGACGTTCTGTTTGTTGATGATGAGGTTATTTCTGTTTCTTGGTTTTCCTTCTGACAGTCTGGCCCCTCTGCTGTAGGTCTGCTGAGGTTCACTCCAGGCCCTGCTTGCCTGGGGTTCACCTGCAGCAGCTGCTGAACACCAAGGGTTGTTACCAGTTTTCTTCTTCTGCTATCTTTGTCCCAGAAGGATACCCGCCTAGTGTCAATCTGGTCTCTCCTTTATGAGATGTCTCTTTGGATATATAGGGGTCAGGGAGCTGCTTGAGGAGACGATCTCTTCTTTATAGGAGCTCAAATGGTGAGCTGTGAGCTCTGTTGTTGTTCATTCAGAGCTGCTGGGCAGGTACTTTTAGGTCTGCTGCAGCAGAACTCATAAACTGCTTTTTGTTCCCAGGTGCTCTGTCCCAGGGATTTAGGGCTTTATTTATGAGTTTCCGTTATGCTGCTGCCTTCTTTTTTTTTTTTCCTTCAGACCTGCCCAGCCCAGCAAGGAGGCAGCCTAGTCACTGTCGGCCTATAGCAGCTTTGCTGAGCTGCTGTGGGCTCCTCCCCGCTGCCGAGTGAACTTCCCTGCAGTCCTGTTTATATGGGTGTAGTTAGAACTGCTTTGGCGATGGTGGCCCTCCTCTGTTGAGGCAGAGTCTCTTTGCTGTGGCGGGTTGCCTTGGCAATGGCGGGCTGCCTCAGCAATGGCGGGTTGCCTTGGCAACGGCGGGCTCCCTCGGTAATGGCGGACGCCCCTCCCCCACAGAGCTGGACCGTCCCAGGTTCAGCTGCACTTGCTGTGAAACTCTCTATCCAGAGTTTCTGGTTGCTGTTCTTTTGTGGGTGTGGGGCCAGCCGAGCCTGATTGCCTGGCTCCCTGCCTCAGAGCCTTTTTTAAGTTGGAGTTCCAGTTGCCTGTTGAAGAGCCGCCGGGGTCTGTTTGTTTTCCCCTGCAGCCACTCACTGCGCTGGCTTAAACAGCAGCATTGAGGTTTGTGGTGCTTTTTTTTTTTTTTTTGCCCTGGAGTCTACTGTCCTGGTTCTCTGCTCAGTCCCCTTTTTGAACCGGCAATTGGGCATCTTCCTGTGGCTCCAATCGCCAGCCAAAAGGGCCCCCGGACCAGTGTATTTTGTATGGAGAGCTGCTGCTCCGGGGCGCTGACAAAGCAGCCGCGCGGGGCAAAGCAGCGGCGCTGGCCGGCACAGCCGAGCTCGCCGAAACAGCCGCGCTGGCGACCGTGGAGCACCTCCGCCCGGGAATTTCCTAGTCTGTGGGCAATAAAAACGCGGCGTCCACTCACCCTCTGCGCTTTCACTGGGAGCGGCAATCCTGAGCTGTTCCTAAATGGCCATCTTGGATTGTCCCCCCTCCAATTTTTATTTTTTTTTGTAGAGACAAAGTCTTGTTATGTTTCCCAGGTTAGTTGTTGTTGTTCTTTTTTTTGAGATTGAGTCTCACTCTGTCGCCCAGGCCGAGTGCAATGGTGCGATCTCAGCTCACTGCAGCTGCTGCCTCCTGGGTTCAAGTGATTCTCCTGCCTCAGCCTCTATAGTAGCTGGGTTATAGACTCCCACCACCACACCCAGCTAACTTTTGTATTTTCAGTCGAGACGGGGTTTCACCATGTTGGCCAGGCTGGTCTTGAACTCCTGACCTCAGGTGATCCACCCGCCTCAACCTCCTAAAGTGCTGGGATTACAGGTGCAGGCCAGTGTACCTGGCCTACACCAGGAGCTTGACCCAGCACTCCACCCAGGACTCAAGGAGGCAAGAGCCAGGTCAGAGAAGAAAATAGGTACATATGAAAGAGGTTCAGCAGGGAGAGAAGAAAGGCAGACGCTGTCCCATTCTGGCCAGTGAAGAAGAGATTCCACTCATCCACTCACCTGCTACTAACCCCTAAGTTTCCAGGAGTACTGCTCCCTCCTGAAAGTCTCCCCTGAAGACCCTCTGCTCTGATCTGACCACGCACAGAAAGCCATCCCCACTGCCACCTCACTCACCACCGACTTCACCTCCTCTCTACCTGCAAGTGACAGGGAGTGGGTGACATATTTCAAGGCTGCACTGGAAGGTGCGGCCAAAGGAGAGTTGATTTCATACTTCACTTATTTCATCTTTCTCCACAGTCTGTACCCCCATTCATCTTTTATTCACAATTCTCCTTTTTCACCCTTGACTGATCTGGTCCTTGCCTAATTCTAGAATCTATTTTTTCCTTCCTCTGCCCCCTGATCTGCCACTGAATTGCATCCGTATTACTGTCTATTTCTATATTTCTTTTGCAATTCAGCCTTTTCTTCCCGTCATATCCTTTCAGGCACAGTATGTGGGCTTGTGAATGGTGGTGATTGCTGGGGCCACGCCTTCTCTTTCTCAGACACACCGAGACAAAGGTTCACCTCTAAGAAGCTGTGTGACTTGACCTACACATTTACTTCTTTAGTGTTTTTTTTTTTCTTTTTATCTGTAAAATTTCATGATCTGAGCTGACCATCTCAAAGCTTCCCTTTATCTTCAACATTAGTCAATTCTGTGGTTCAGGGCATTTTGCTGACTGTGAATATTCACTCTACCTATGCAAAAAACATCTCTGCATCTAACTTTATATTTCATGATGACTCGCCCAGGTGACCAACCACCACCAGGTCAATGTGGGCTTGGGGGATGTAACAGATTGGCCCAAAGATAGCATAAATCCAAGAGAGCAAAGGCCAAAGACCCAAATGGTGTTTGTTGATTATTTTATTATCCAAGTGCATGTTCCTGTCCTCCTTTAGGGCATCCGTGAATCTTAGCAGTAAATCTTGTTTATTACAGAGTGGGGACTAGAATCCAGGCCTCAGGTCTGACTGAATGCTGGGGAGGCCCCGCTTGGTTCTGTGATGTTGGCAGGATGGACTGGTTCTGGGTCTCTTGCTTGCCAATTGGATGTGTTTGAGCATATTAGCCAAAGGTGCCCCCTCTGAGTGGAGGCAGCTCCACCCATTGTTTATAACTTGACAAGTTCATGGCCCTGCAGGAGCTGTCTGCCTCAAACTGAGGGCCATCTGCCTGAGACAGTGGCTGGGGCCTAGAGGCCCAGTAGACCTGGGCTCGCCTTACCTGGGGGATCACCCAATGGCCTTATGTATCACAAGTCTCCCCTCCATGAGGGCTTGCAGTGTGAATCTGTGCTGGTGTCGGTCCTTTCCTAGATCCCATCACTTATACTCCTTTTTGGAAACTGCTGGGATATTAAAAAAATACATTTATCAACATACTCTGAATTTCACCAACACTCGTATGTGAACCCTGTACCCGAGTGTCATATTAGGCTGGTGCAAAAACAATTGAGGTTTTTGCCTCTACTTTTATGGCAAAAACCGCAAGTACTTTTGCACCAATCTAATACTGATTGACACATGACTTAGCATTCATCAGCTTGTTGTTTCCTCCCTTGATTCGTGACTTAGAGACTCTCCTACTAGTTGTTAAAGTCCCAAAGGACAGTCGTTTCCACTAAAAAAACCAAATTCTCAAAATAGCACAGAGCTGAATTGGTGAATGTGCTTAACAAATGCTGCTAAATGTAGTTGAATACAAGATGATCACCCTCAGAGGGGAGGAAGAAGAGAGGCTGAGACCTGGCCCCAGGTGACACGTCCAAGACCCTGCCATTGCTTAGAAGGAGCGGAGGTCTTCCTTCTTCCCATTGGTCCCTCCCGCTGCCCCTTCCCTTCCCACCCTGGCTCTCACAGAGGTTCTGAATGTCTTCTGGGAAAACAGTTCTTGATCTTACTGCTAATGAAAGTGGATAATGTGTGAAAAATTGACCTTTCAGATGACTGGCTGACTGCTTTCAGTGTTAAAGAGATTTTCCATATGGGAAAGAAAAGGGAGACGAACAGCTAAGAGGTGTTTCCTGGAAGTGGCCTTGACAGCGTTTGGAGGCCACTGGGACGTTCATTCCTTCTTTGCTCTTTATTTCCACAAACCACTGTGAGTGCCTTT
Source organism: Sapajus apella (assembly GCF_009761245.1). NCBI lineage: Eukaryota > Metazoa > Chordata > Mammalia > Primates > Cebidae > Sapajus > Sapajus apella. The sequence goes on from NW_022436947.1 coordinate 8,952,667, forward strand.
GGTGGGGAGAATGGGGTGAGAGGAAAGGGGTTGACTGGGGGCATTTCCATGGGAGTTATGACCAGACCCCTTCTTCTCACCTCTACACTGAGGACCTGATGCTCCCTGGTCCCAGGTAAATGCCTCTTCCCGAAGTAGCTGATGTAGCAGTTCTCCTCAGAATCCCCAAGAGACAGCGGTGTGCCAGTCTTTACACTTGTTGGTGCGAGAGTGGGAATATTTACACGATGGAAATTGTCAAATGCTACAAATCGGATCTTTTTTTTTTTTTTTTTTTTAATTTTGAGAGTGTGTTTAGGTTTCCCAGCTGAAACCTACCTGAAGAAAGAAAAATAATCTCATGCCCAGACTTCACTCCCAAGCCAATTAGTTTAGAATCCTTGTGTGTAGGGCCAAGGCATGCACGGTTTTAAAGACTTTCCAGCTGATTCCAACACACAACCAAAGTTGGAATCACTATTCTAATCGAATCCTCGCATTTTACACAGGAGGAATTGAGACCGAAGGGGTAAAGTGACTCCTCCCAGTTCCAACAGCTTCCAGGGAGCTGGCAACAATAAGCACATCTGCCTTCAAAGAGAATAAGGACCTCCAGATGGCAGAGGCTGCCTCAGCTCTGTGCCATTTTGTCCTCTGTTTTGCTGACCTCTCTTCTTCTACGTTTTCTTTCTTCTGTCTCTTCCCACCAGGTCCTGAGTAGAGCTCTCTAGGAACCGTCACCTAAGATGTGCTCCTTGCCTTCACAGCTAGGTCTCTCTGGAGGGAGAAGGTCACTAGAGGAAATAGAGACAGTTTGTGCCTGTGTTCCCATGTGAGGGATGCAGGGTTTTCCATCTGAGTAGAGTGGCCCAGAACTGAACAGAGCTGTCATAAGAGAAAAAGTTGATGTTTGCTGCAGAAGATCAACAAATCACTGACATTCTACAAAGTCAGAAAAACAAGTAGCCTGGTATTTCTTGGGGTTAGATCTGGGGCCTCCCCTCAAAAACTTGTTGGTCCTTCTGCCTGAGGACGCCTCCCTTACCTCTGGGCAATAAAGTGGCTGCAGAAGGCAGTGGGGGGCTCTCCCCCCAGGAGGGAATGAGTAATAAAAAGAGTTTACAGAGTGCTTTCACAGGCATGATCTCATTTGGGTGGATGACCCAGGGGCTCTTGAACGGAGAAGGAAGGGGGGGATTGGGAATTCAAATTGCATTTCCATTGTCTTGGGAAACCCTTTCCGGCAAATAGGAATCAGCAAATCCCCACCTTGCCTGTCCCTGCTTCTTAGGCCAGGAGCATTTAGAAATAATTGAATCACTAGATTAGCTAATGCAGCCTCCATTAAGACCACGAGATCCCAGGGGAGAGGCCATCGAAGAGAAGCAGAAGGACCCACACTCAGCCCAGTGCCGTCGCAGCCCCCACCAACACCACCGCCTTCATCTCAGTATTCATCGAGCCCCATGCTCTGCCTTGGCCACTTCTTTAGACTCTCCTGTGGCTCTAGCATTTGAGGGCAGGATGGATTTATGCCCTCCGTTTATGCCAGTTCTTTATCCTAAGGAACAACAAGTATATAACAGATGGTGTGTATTGTTTCTTCGGATTTTCTTTTAATGTAGGCTATTCCTATTGGAGCTCTCATCCTGCATCCAAGAAGAATCATAAAGGAAATAGCTGACCTCCCAAAGTTCGTGAGGTGGTTTGCTAGAAGGATAGAGATAAAAACTCAGGTCTTTGGATTAATTTTTATTTCTACCCAGACTGACAGCCTCTTCTGTATGAGGTGGGGTGCTGGTTGGATTTTCTGTTATTCACAGCAGTTATTAGATGTCCACCAGTCACCGTGCCAACAGCTGTTGGGGAACCACAGTAAGGAAGGCCATTGTGGTCCTGAACTCCTGGAGCTGACAGCGCAGTGGCAGGAACAGGGTGCTCCATCCAAATTTGTCGGATGAATGGACAAAGGGGAATTGGCTCACCTGGGACAAATACTCCTTTTCTCAGTACTCCAAGGTGAATGGAAATCTCCCAAACATGGGATGGCAGATGTTGCCTAACGTATTTACTGTAGCTTTGCGAAGGCCAAGATCTTGCCCATTCCTTGTAAAGCTCTCTGTCAGCATCTTATTCAAACTTGTCCTCTATGTCCTTAAATCGTCACCACTGTCCCACAGCTGGTGCACACTGCCCATGCCCCATATGGTGACTGGGTCCCCATCCTTCTTCTCCCAGCCCCCTTTCCTACCCCAGTGCACCTGCATGTCTGGGGAAGGGCACTTTGTTTGACTTTTAAATCTTCCCTTCCTTCACATTCACCTTTTCCTTTTCTCTCTGTCCTCTTTCTTCTCCACTGTTTGGGTTTCCTTGGAAGTGATGGGCTTGCTGCTGGGATGGAGTTTTACACGCCCGCTAAGGGCCCCTGCTGCCTAGCAGTCAGTGTTTTACTTTAATGATGAATTCCCTCAAAGAGGTTTGATATGTTTTTAAAAACAATAATGCTTTTGCCTCTTTCCAGGATAATATCTCATTGTGGAAAAAATTAGAAAAGACAGAAAAACACACACAAAATAGGAATATCATCTGCCACCATCCAGGAATAAGTGCTGTTGTCTTTTTGGAAAATTTCTTTCCAATCTTTTAACCACACACACACATACACACACACACATAGACACATTTGTTAATATGTGTGCACATATATATTTACATATAGATTTATACACATATATGTATGTTGTGTATATGTGTATATGTATATGTTAACAAAAGCAAAACATAAATGAGCTCAAACTTTTAGAGGGTTTCTTTTCAGAGAGAACATTTCAGGGACAAACAGAGAGGGCCACTCACTGATCATGGGGCATTCTTTATGACTGAGGTGATTTCCAGGTATGGGCAGCCCTGTCCCAGCCATCTCAGTGAATGTGGGCTGTGGTTGCAGCTCCAAGAACCCCTGTCCTATGGGCACACTTGGTGGGTAGACAATCACTCTGGTGACTGTCTCGGTTTCCTCATCTGTAAAATGGGGAGAATAATGGCATCAGCTCAGAAGGTTTGCATTTATATCTGAAAGCAGAGCCTGAGACAAGGAGTTGGTACTCCTAGTCACCTAGGAATTTTCTTGGTCACTCTGCAAGCTGGTACCTCTAGCCAGCAATGCACCTCCCCACCCCTCTGCCGGTATTATAGCTTGTACCCACATTTGGTGGTTCCCAAGTTCTTGTACTGCATCCAAGAAGAATGAGGATACACTGACAGTCGAAGGGTGACAACGGACAAAGAAGGATTTTATTGAGCTATGGAACAGCTCTCAGTGGAGAGGGCATGTGGAGTTGGGTGGGGGAAGTCCTTCACCCCAGCAGTTGTGTGATTTTTCTCTCAGTGTGGCTGGGTCCAGGGATTTTTATGGACTCAGAATGGGAAGTGCATGCTCATTGGTTTGTGAGTATGCAAAAAAGGTTAAAGTGAAGACACTACTCAAAGATGGGCACGACGGTGTAGAAAACCAATTAGGAATGGGAAGGTAGATATAAAATAGGTGAAGGGTGGAAATCAATCAGAGGAAAGTGCACCAAATGGGAAGACAGGGTTTCAATCTGGCCTGTGGATTTGACTTGCAGCTTGGCTTTCAGGCTTTAAACTGTCTCCAGCTTGATGCTGGGGTTTCACTGGGGACCCGCCTTACCTGCCTAGGCATTTGGCTGCCTCCTGCTGGTATCAGTAGTTTACGTGGGAGGTGATTCAAGAAGCAGGAGGGGCAGCAGAGAAAAGCTAGGCCATGGAGCCTTGGTGTTGCTGGGGCTTCTGGAGCAACTCTGTGAGGATGCCCCAAAGTGCCTGCCTGAAGACCGGGAGGCCCAGGCTTTTTCCCAATGGCTCCTGTCCTGTTTGGTTGGTTGTTGCCCTGGGGGCATAAACTCCCCTGTGCTTCAGGCTACTGCTGCTGCTTGCCGGTCTAACACATGGTGACAGAGAAAGCCCTGGGGGCAGAAGGAGGTGAGCCCAGTGTTGTATTGCTAAAGTAGGACACTGTCAGTGGGGTAAGTCTGAGCTGGCCTGGAACCCTGCACTGCAGCTGTGGCTGCAATCAGAGGTGGGCCAAGGAGGGGTGTGGGACCCTGGGTTACTGCTGCATCCCCCTAAAGATGCCTCTAGCCTCTAGTGTGAAAAGCCTAGCACCCAATTAGAGGGGAGAAGAAGAGAGCCAGAGGCCAGAGGGGGACACACACACACACACACACACACACACACCCCTACGTCTCAGGAGGGTTCTCAGGCCAACCAGCCTCTTGAACTAATATCAGACTGCAGGGGAAAGAGGAGCTCTCCTGTCCCCTGTCTCCCAGGAGCAGGTGGCCCTGTCCTCACCCTCACATCCCATGCCTCTCCCTTCCCCAGGAGAAGGCACACATTCAAATACAGTGTGTGGGTTATGGGTGGGGAAGAGGGTGTGGCCACCTGTCTATTGCGTTCCTGGCTCTGGCCCAAACAGTGCTCTTTCAGATCCAAGCATCTGGCCATAGCAAAGAGGTATAGCGGCCTTGCCTCTATGGCCCATTGTTGGGGCAAAGGCTTTACGCATTAGCTCGTGACTAAATCAGAACCACTCAGGACTTGGGCTTGTTCAGTTATAAAATGGGCTTAAATTCAGAATAACCTCATGACCCTCAAACCCACAGAATTCATCAAGGACATCTCTTCCCAGGTTTACATTCAGTGGCATCTCATTAGGAGCTTGAAATTGGCATAGTGGGAGTATTTACACCAGGTTAAAGGGCAAATGTTACAAATCAGGACTTTTAAACTTGAGATCCAGGGGTTAAAGGTTTAGCAGCACAGCTCTCTAGGAACTTTATCCATTCTGCAGGGAACTGGCAGATGATGAAGGAAAGCAGCATGTGGATGGTGAAGTGCCCTTCACAGGCACTTTGATTTTGGGGGCAGTCCTGGGCCTGCCAGAAGCAGCCACCATGGTCCCATCAGGCCAAGCCCCCTCAGACACCCTGGAGGTTTTGTCTGTTGCTGCTTCACTTTCAACGTGTGATTCCCAAACACTTAGCTGCCTTTTACAGTGATGGGCTGAAATGTCCCCTTGGTCTCTTGCTCCTTCCGTTATTCCTCCAGCCCCACCCGTCAGGAGCCTGCCTGCCACTGAATTGCCATGCCAGCAATTTTCTCAGCCGCTTAAAAGGCCATCAAGACAGCATCAAACTGCCTGTGCATGCTAAACCCAAACGCTTATGGAGCAGAGCCCAGAGTGGGATGCTAAATTGGATTCTATCAAATCAACATCAGCTGCGTGCAAGCCGCTGATAATGAAAGGCTCCTAACGATGGCGTTCATCGCTATAAAGAGATGAGTAAGAGCTAAGAATGGATGGCTGCTGGCTCTTGCTGGGCTGGGAAGGAGGCACCGGGGCGAGGCTGTGGTGATGGACTGTCCCTTGTGGATGCTGGCCGGACAGGGCAGGAAGGAGGAGGCAGAAGCAATGTTCTCCATTCTCGGAAGGGGGATGGATATAGGAGAGACATTCACATTCCCCTTTCTATTTTACACACACACAAAACCCAGAAGCACATTGAGCTCATGAAGGTGGGCCCGGCTCAGATGTGGATATAGATTTTAACTTTTCATCCAGAAATCACTTTCTCTTCACTAACACCCCCCAACCCCCAGTTCATGAACTCCTCAAGCCTAGATGTTAATTACATAAAGGAGGGAGGAGAGGCAGAAGAGTGAGTCTGGGAATTTGTCTGGGGTCTCTCCTTTTCTGCTGACTTCTTCCCTGCGTTCCAGGTCACAGGAACGTGCTTCCTCCACCTTCTTCTTGGCATGTGTATTAGTTTCTGATTTCTGCTATATCAAATTCGCACACATGTAGGCTTAAAATCACAAATTTATTCTCTTGCAGTTTTTAAGTCAGAAGTCTGACTTGGCTGTCACCAGGGTAAGAAGAGGCTGTGGCGGGGCTGCGGTCCTTTCTGGAGGCCTTAGGTGAGGGCAACTTATTTGCTTCTTCCAGCTTCCAAGGCCTCCCTTGTTGCTTGCCTCTTGACCCTTCCTTCGTCTTCAAAGCCAGCATTGCTGCCTCTCTCGGATCCTTCTTCTATAGCTGCATCTTCCTCTGACTACAGCTGGGAAAAGTTCTCCACTTTTAAGGACTTGGGTCATTAGATGGGGTTTACCTGGATGATCTAGGATACTCTCCCCTTCTTTGGGGCCTTAACCATTATCCTGTCTGCACAGTCCCTTTTGCCATGTAAGGTGACATAGTCACAGATTCTGGGGAATAGTGCACAGACGTCTTTCTGGAGGGCCATCATTGTGTACTACAGCATGCAGAAATTGAAGGCTTGTTCCTCAGAGCCCCTTCATTTGGCTGAAATGTCTGGTGACCAGGATGGAACCAGCTGTGATCAGTATTTGCAGCCTGGGATGCATGACCGTGGGTGGACGATGCTGAGGAACCGGAATCTGAGGGTGTCAATGCCAAGGTCTGCACCAGCTGGGATGGAAGGAGAGAGAAGCCTGTTGGATGAGAGCTGCCTTGAATCTCTTTCCTGAAAACAGTAATGCCAGCAATAGTGCTGCACACGGACAATGCTTTATGGTTTTCAAGCCGTGTTGAAACAGGGTAGCATGCAGCTGGTTGGACTAGAGGAATGTAGATCCATGTTGCGAAAACTGGGGCTCAAGATGGGTCGGTGCTACCCCCCAGTGTCATCGATGGCTTTATGATCAGGATCTAGTACTTTTAATTTCCAGTCCAAGCCTCTGTTCAGCAGAAAAAAGCATCACATCTAGAGATGGTGTTGATGGATTGGCTTAGATAAGGGCTCAGCAGTTCAGCCTGAGTGCTGCAAGGGACTTCAGAGAGCAGAGAACAGCATCGACCTCAGACTCCCATTGTCGTTCTCTGCTTTCTGCACTTCTGGCTCACTGCTGCAAGATGGGGTTTCAGTTGCTCCCTCGTGGGGAAGGTGTGTGTACCACCGGTCACCCTGTCTTGCTGGGTCCTACATTCTGTGATCACCCGCGTGTGTCTGCAGGACACTGGCTAGCCTTGTTTCTGCAAGCATCTGTTGTGAATAGTCTAAGAACAGAATCTGAGGTCTCAGGTTCACCTTTGCCACCTTCTAATCAGCTGACTCTTGCCCCATGTTCAAAGGTGAGCCTGTTGCACGTGGCAGAATGGACTTTCATGAGTCGGCAGACTTGGCCTTTCCACTTAGAAAGGCCTTCTGGTAGAGCCTTCTGGGCCCAATCACACTGACCTAGACTGATGCTGGTGAACATAGAGGCCTACGAAATCACAGGAAGAAAAAACATTGCCCTAGACATTTCATCTGGAGACAAACTAACTCTATCTCTGGTATCACATCTGCATTATTTTTTTTCACCAATGCATTTATATTTTGGTTGGCAAGATTTTATGAGCACAAACCACACTTTGACATGTTGGACCCTTTGCCAGCAAGTAGCCTGCCCGCTAGCCAGCTTATATCCTTGTCCTCATGCCGGCCCAGAGGTTGCAGCTACTCTTAATTAATCAGTCCTAAGGAATGTGGAAAGGAGCTGAGAGAAATCAGCTCTGGAGTCTGGTAGCAGTGGTGTTGGGCAAGTTATGTTACTTGTTTGAGCCCTGATTTCTTCATCTGTAATATGGGGCAATAATAATTGCAAGTATTTATTGAGTTTTACATATTGGGAACTGGGCAAGTATTTATCGAGTTTTCTGTATTGGGAACCGGGCTAATTGGAATTACACATAGTTTTCAGGCATAGCTCATCTAATTCTCACAATGACATTATGAGAAGTAACATTACATGTCAACTTGGCTAGGCCGTGGTGCCCAGTTATTTCATCAAACACTAGTCTGGATGTTACTGTGAAGGTAGTTTTTTCTAAAGATGTGATTAACATTTAAATCAGAAGGCTTTGAGTAAAGCAGATTATCCTCCGTTATGTGGGTGGGCCTCATGCAGTCAATTGATTTATCCCTCTAACGTTTTATCTTGTTAGTTTCAGTCCATTGTTCTGGCCCAGACCTTTTTGTTGAATCTTCACTCTATCCAACATGCCGGCTCTCCCATCTAGCTTTGCTTTGTCTATTAATTTGCTAAGCATGCCTCTTGTGAATTCATGTATCTGAGGATAAAATGTCAAAGAAGAACCACACATTGTATGGTTCTTTGGGGAAATGGACAAGCCTCCTGTGACCCAGCACTAGGGGCTTCTTTAATGTAAGAGGAAAGGCTGAGGTCCCCCTAGAGAAAGGGTTTCTGCCTCCAGACTGCCCTCACACACATGTCTGCTCCTTCCAGAACTTCCAGCCTGCTGGCCTGCCCTGCAAATTTCAGACTCGCCAGCACCACAATCATATTAGCCAATCCCTTGAAGTAAATTTCTCTTTCTCACCTATTGGCTCTGCACTGATACAGACATTATGAGACAGGGAATGTTATGTCAATGACATAGATGAGGAGTGCTCCCCAGTCTATGCTTTCCACATTTCCCAGCCTCCCATATGCTGCAATGGGTCATGTGACTAGCCTGGCCAATAGAATGTGGGCAGAGTGACATAAGTCACTGCACCTGCCTTGGAATTCCCTCACCTCTTTGCACTTAGGCTGAATGGAGAAGACCCAGTGGAGGCCTCTGAGAAGGAGCCACTAGATGAGAAGTTTCGATCCCCAAACAATCTCTAGGAGGTCACTCACGGGATTGGACTGTGACATGAGCAAGAAATAAGCCTTTACGGTATTTGGACATTTAGGTTTTGAAGTTGTTTGCTGTAGCAAATGGCCCACTCTGGCAATTCACTGTCTACCGTTGTCCAGCCAGGAGGGTGCAGCATCAGTACTGAAACTCAGGTAGCCTGGCTTGCCTACCTGCTGCCTTCCCTGCACTGCAGCTGCCTGTGGTGTTGTTAGGAGGGTTAAATGAGGTGGTGTGTGGTAGATGTGACAGTTGGTAGGCCCCTCATATGTGATAATTATTAATGTAGCAAGAGTTTTATTTGAGGTGTGGATTTGCGGTGCCTCTTGTACTAACTATTGTTGTGGACAAAATGGAGTAAAGTAGACTGAATGATAGCTTCTTCACTAGTTGAACAACTGTCCCCAGGATGTGTTGGTTAACAAGCCATTGTCAGCCAGGAAGTCCCGAGTGCTGGGTTACAGGTTTGTCCATTTCCCCAAAGAACCATACAATGTGTCTGTCTTCTTTGACATTTTATCCTCAGATACGTGGAGACATAAGAGGCATGCTTAACAAATTGATAGACGAAGCAAAGCTAGATGGGAGAGCTAATTTGTTGGATGACAGAGTGAAGATTCAAGAAAGGTCTGGGCAGTCCAGAACAATGGACTGAAACTAACAAGATAAAATGTAGGAGGGATAAATCAAAGTCTTGCCTTTAGTTCAAAAACTAACCGAATGAGGACGAATGAGGACAGGCTGAGGGAGGCTTCATGCAATAGCAGCTCATGGATGAAAGTCCTAGGGCTCTCATTGTCTATTAGCCTGTTACAAGTCAAGATACTGACACAAACTCTTTAAAGATGAAGGATGCATAGGCTGCATTAATACAAGCATCATGCCCAGACCGTAGTCATCCACTCAACAAATATATGTCAATTGCTTCCTGTGTGCTGGGCATTGTGCTGAGTGCTAGGGATGGAGCAATGAATGAGACAGATCAACACTGCCCTCACACCTCATGCAGCTGATAGTTAGGGACAGAATTATCCTGGGACTTACAACCAGATGCTAAAGTGCTTGAAAACCATGAGATATGAGGAGTGGTCCAAGGAACTAGTAATAACGAGATTTACGGAGGATTCAGAAATATAAAGGGTCATCTCTTCTAATGAATGCTATATACTTCAGAGGGAAAAGAGGACTGAAGACTGAGAAAAAAGGGCTGAGCTTGGGTCTAGGCACTGCCAACCTTTGGGCTAGGCATTATATTCTTGTTCTTTCAGTGAGTGCTCACAACAACAGCTCTAGAAGGTAAAATGATTTCCTCATTTTGCAGATGAGAAAACAAAGGCTCAGAGAAGTTCATGTAGTGTGGACATACTCATAGAGCTGGCAAGAGGCTGAGAAAGGCCCCAAATCCTGTCTGTCTGAATTAAAAGCCCTAGGGTCTTTCCCATTCACCACCCTGACGCAGATTTCACAAATGGACCACTGTGTGCTCTTCCACCAGAAGCGTTTTGGCAGAGGCTGGAGAAGCCCCACAAGGGGCTTCCCCATCAGTGCCTGGGAGTTCGGTGGGGTGGGGGAGGGTAGGCTTGGGTGGCATAGCCTCTGTGCCCTCATCTCTGGCCTCACTGGCTATATCCCAGCCACACTGGGCCTGGGAGCTCCTCAAACAGGCCACCTTCTTTCCCGTGCTAAGGCCTTTTCACACCCCAACCCCACCACCCACTTCCCGTAGCTAACTTCTGCTCATCTTTCTGGCTTTAGCCAAAGTTTTACTTTCTGCAGGAAGCTTTTCCTGATGCTGGACACTGGGCTAGATGCCTCTTTTAGAGGCCGTCCTGGCATCCTGCCCATGTTGTCCATGGAGCATGCTCCTCCTGCTGCCTGGCTTCATGTCTGCCTGAAATTCCCTGAGGACAGAGACTGGGTCTGTCTTCTATTCTGTCTTGTCCTCAGTTTCAAGCACACTGTTGGCACTCAAGAAAGGCTCAAATAATTCCTGACATCCTATAAGATCTGGCGATTATTTTGGTGCCCTGGGAACGGCCAGCGTCCATTGGGTTTGCACCTGGCCTCCTGCTTCCTCGGCGCTTGACCATGCCTGGGACAGGGCTGCGTGGGTCACAGTGGGATGTGCAGTGGGGATGGGTTAGAGAGCAGCAGTGGCCACTGGCCGCAACCCTGCAGGCTTCTCCACTGTGCTGGAATCCAGGTGAGTGATGGCTGTGGAGCCAGGTCTGGCAGAGGAGGGGTAGTGAACTGCCCTGGTGACCTCAGCGATTACCCAGGCCTCTGTGGACTCTGGGTTGCCCGGCACTTCCTCCCCCTCCCAGTATCCCCAGGGCCCTGGGCTCTTTGAATGTGGGGGCTGCAACTCATTATTCCTTCCTCTGTGCATTCGTGGCTGGACTTCCTGACTAGCAGGCAGCTGGGAGAGAAGGGGGTTAATGATGAGCGGGGAGGTGGAGGAAGGGAGGATGATGTCAGCCAGGCCTCAAGGCAGAGACTAAAGGCCCTAATTGCTCTTTTCCTTCTTGTCAGAAGTGCAGTGGCTGACTCCATAGTTACTGTAATAAAGGCCCGTGGACAGGGAAGGCGGCCCACTAATGAGAGGGCCATTGTTCAGTAATGAAGAAAGCGAGACAGGCCCATGGGGCCAGAGCCCTGCTCCCCAGTGGGAAGATGGAGAAAGTCCCTGAGTCACCTGGCCTGGGCTGTGGGCAGGGCCATGGCGTTTGTGGTCAAGTTGCATTTTAAATGCTTTCAGCATAGAGCAGCTGGTCCTTTCTGTGACATGACAGACTTCCAGGGCCTCACTGGGAGGATGATCTGAGGGAAAGAGACTGGCCCTGGAGGCTGTGTTACTCGGTTAACAAGTGGGATGACTTCCTTCGGGGGCAGGTTTTGAGAAGCCTCTATGTTTGCAGGGAATTACCCTGAATACGGGGTCACTCCATCTTCTGTCATAAAAGTGTTCTGATTACTCTCAGTTGAGCAATTCTTCTAGAACCTTCCGTAGAATCAGAGACTCCCAGGAGTAGGATGGAGGGCTGTCCATCCACCCATCACTAGTTGGGTTTTTTTTTTTAAAGCAATTCAGAGGGATTGCTCCATGACGTCCTTGCCAGGCTATGGAGGCTCTGCCACCTCCTCAGTCCCCTGCAGGCCCGGGATCTGATAGACACACACAGCTCTGCATGGGCGTCCCCTCAGCCAGTTCATTTCTGTGTGCCTGAGAGGAGCCTGCACAGACCTATTGAGCTTGGGTCCCCACCCTCAGCTCTCCACACCTGGATTGTCATCTTCTCTCTCTTCCCCTTGGAAAGCTTGCCTCCTGCCTCTGCAAGAAAGCTACCCAGATCAACAACATGTAGTCTGTCTGTGCAGTGGAATATTACTCAACCTTTAAAAGGAAGGAAACCCTAGCTGGGTGTGACGGTGTGCATCTGTAGTTCCTGCTACTTGGAAGGCTGAGGTGGGAGAATCACTTGAGCCCAGGAGGTCAAGGTGGCAGTGAGGCAGGATCATGCCACTGCATGATCACATGCCAGCCTGGGCAGCAGAGTGAGACCCTATCTCAGGGGGAAAAAAAAAGGAAGGAAATTTTGATAAATGAGTGAACCTTGGGGACATTCTGCTAAGTAAAATAAGCCAGTCTCAAAAAAAAAGCAAACACTGAAAGATGCCACTCATCTGAGGTCCCTCGCGTAGTAAGATCCACAGAGACAGGAAGTAGAATGGAGGTTGCCAGGGGTTGGGGGCGGAGAGTGGGGAGTTAGTGGTGAACGGGTGCAGAGTTTCAGTCTGGGAAGATGAACAGAGTTCTGGCCGTGGTTACCCAACATCGTGAATGTATTTAATGCCGCTGAACTGTATACTTAAAAATGTTAAGATGATAAATGTTATGGTATGTGTATTTTGGCACAATAAAAAAACACTTCCTGACGTCCCTCTCCCCTCTGTAAACATCTATAGAACCTGCCTCTTGGGCCCCCAAAAGAGAAGCCTTCCTCCTTCTCCTAGATTGTGGTCCCACCAGAGACCGTTTTTGTCTTGTATTCACTACGGGGCTGAGTATTTAGCATTCAGGACATACTTGCTGCATTGGGTTAAATGGAATTCACATCTGCATCCTCACCAGAAATCTAGACTTTTCACTTTGGGTGGCCCAAGTTTTGACCAAACAAGTTGAACGGCTTAAGTCCTTATTAAGTAACCCCAGTACCTAGAGCCATCATGGAAGAGGGAAACATGATGTTATTTCAGGAGCAGAGGCCACCTGAGGACAGGCAGGAGGGCCAGGGCATGGTCCCCAGCTGTCTCTTCCAAGACCAGGCCTGTGAGGAAGTGGTTCTGTGGTTAGGTAGCTTTGGAAGGTGGCACAAGCCACTTAACCCAGTTTGATAGAGGAATTCTCTGATCCTTTCAATATGAGTGTGCCAAGAGGCCCACATGGTGTGTGCTGCATTGCCTGTTCATATCACCCCATAGTCCCTTGAGGGGAAACCATCTCCCAGGAGCTGGGCTTCGTGGATCAGCCTCAGGGAACTTCCTGCATGTGGGCTCCCTGTAGACGACTGAAGGGTCTGCACATCCTCACATTGGGTCAGGCCCTGCAGGATTCAACATCTTGGGGTTGCCCAGTTCCCCCCTTACTCCTCTGGGTGCCATCTGGTCATCCTGTCCCGGCTTACACCGGGGTAGGAGCTGTGGGAATCTGCCCACGTCCAAGGCAGCCCCCTCTTCTTGCTCACCAGCCCTATCCCTTCTCATCTGAAGGCTCATTTATCTTGTCTTCTGTGCTGCTTCTGTTTCCTTTTGCACCCCACTCTGGCCCAAGGGCTATAATTTATTAATAATCCCACATCTCCACCCCGCTGCTCACAGTCACTGATCCCATCCATATTCAGTCGTGCATTATTTAAATCTAGAAAATGTTCTGGGCTTGAAATGAAGAGGGAGAGACTCATTAATATGGGTCTTATAGATGTATTTTTTCCAACTCTTTGGAACTTCAGAGGGCTCTAAGACCATTATCCCAAATAGCTCTTTCTTCCTTTGAAGAGCAGTGGATTGACGGTGGGGAGGGCTGTGGCTGTGGCATCACAGTCGGTACCAACCGTGCCACACAGGGAGGGCTGCGGGGAAGCGGGAACCGGCATGCGGGTCCTGGCTTTGCCATGACCTGCCCATGCTGTCGCAGGGAGTCCCTTCCTCTCTCTGGCCTTGGTGTCTTCTGTAAAGTGAGGCATCAGCCACACGGCCTCCCAGGTCCCTCCGAGGTACTCATGTGCTCTGTGAAATGCGTCCCTGCCTCTCCGCCGCACCGAGGAGGAAAAGAGTTAAAGTCCAGCAAATCACACTTGTCGACTCATATATCTTTCAAACACATCTTAAAAGTCAAAAGAGCAGACATATCACAAAGTGGGTTCATCCTTTTAAATCATTCCGCTGCAATAGGAAACCTGAGAATGCCCAGTGCAGAGACTGTTTAAATCCATTGTGTTTATATAGCAGCTTTATTTCCGAAGTGCTTGAAATACATTTTCATATTTGGTCTTTGCAATCTATTTACAGAAGGTGAGTTGAGGAGAGTGAGTATTCCAGTTTACAGATCAGGAATTGAAGCCCAGAGAGATGAAATGCCTTCCTCTGAGACCAAGCTACACAGTGGCAGGGGGCTGTGACACAGACTCAGCGCCTCCTGGAAATTTCTCCACCAGGATACCCCCAAGCCTTTGGGCTTTACCTGATAAATGGAACCACCCCTTTCTCTCCCAAGCCTTGTCCTCCTTCAGGTCTGTCCCACCCTGACTCACCTGGGCCTGAAATCTGGTCACCAGCCTCGCTTTGGGGACTTTGTCATGACCCACACCCAATCAAGCACCAACTCATTCTCCTAAGAACTCCCTGAAACCTTCCCCTTTTCTATACTCTATAGTCAACTGTCCTAGGTCAGACTTCGTCTGTGCCTCATCTGGACTGGGCTTTTTAAAATCACAGCTTCCTAACTGGTCTCCTTGTTTCCGGGCTCCCTCAAAGCCTTTCTCCAAAAATTCAAATCTGGCCACATGCCCCCTCTTCCCCACCCCTCCCACACTAGCTTGAAGCCCTTCCTTGGCACTCATGATTTATTGAACAGCCTGCATTTTCTAGCGTGGTGTCTGTGAATGGCTGACCTCATCTGGCCCTTCTATCTGTACCACACCTTATGTTTTCCTAATACGGGGCCAACAGTAATTCTCCGAATAAGCCATCCGTTTTCCACTGCCACCCTTTGGCTCGTGCTGTTTTCTCTGCCTTGAACAACCAGTGCGGTCCTGTTTGCCTCTTCTTGGCTCATTCCTGGTCCTACTCTTTGAAGACTCAGCTCCCAAGATGTCCTGCGGCTAGATTAGGTGCCACCCTCTTTGGCTTGTCTAATACCCTGCCCCCATTTCCAAGGTGGAACCTTCTGTGTTACAGGTAGAAATGATCTGTTTACCTATTTATCTCCACAGTAAGACTTTTGTTTCTTGAGAGCAGGAACAACATCTTACTCATTTTTATAGCTTCAGTGCTACAACTACAAAGCAGAACAAAGTGTGTGTGGGGCAGGGTTTGAAGGAAAACACTGTCTTTGATTTTATTCTCAGAGTAGTGGAGGGGGAGGAAATGCCTAAGGATGCAAGGTGTCCTAGTAAAGATATTGTTTCTTCTTCTTTGCGCTGATCCCGGGGGTCTCTGCCTAAGATGCTTCACTGAGGTATAGATGCTCGGTCAAGGTCAACCATGTCTGTTCAACACTTTCTCTAGTTCTGAGTTCAAGACTGTGACTGCAGCCCTAAGAAGAGCTATTTACTTGGCTTAGCGGAAAGTTCTATCCCCAAGCCACAGATGTTTCTGTGACCGTTGGCAGTCACCTTGGAAATTACTGTCCTTGGCTCACAAGGAAAGCTGGTCACAGGTCATGCAGACACCAAAACAAACCCATTCTTTCTCCTTGTACAGGGGAGGAGAGAAAACTCCAAGGAAGCCTTCAGCATCACTCTTTGCTTCCCAGCAGTGGTGGTGGAGGAAGGGGTGTGTGTGTTTGTGTGTGTGTGTGTGTGTGTGTGTGTGAGAGAGAGAGAGAGAGAGAGAGAGAGAGAGAGAGAGAGAGACATATATTTGTTTTCTCTGCTGCTTAGGGAGACTGAAAAAGTGTTGGGACAGAATCTGGCAGCAGCCAAGGTTGACCAGAAGTAGCAATCGGCTTTCCCTCCCATGAGGACACTTCATCCCTGTCTATCCATGGGCCTAACAAAGCAATCACTTGTCTCCCACTGTTTCAATCTTTTACTCAATCACTTAATGATTTCTCAGGTCTGGGTGGCATGGCCACAGCCCTGTATTAACACAGAGCATAATTACCCACCCTACTCCTCGCCACTGCACCTCCTGTTTACTGCCCTTAAAGAGGCCAAATTCCACCCCTTTTCTTGCTGTGGGCTTAAAAAGGACCTCGGGTCTCTTATCACTGCCTGGGGCCTTGGAGCAGCCAGCCATAAACTGCAATATCTGCTCGTTTGTTCCTGTTCATTCAATTGGCTCCAAATTGCTCTGAATGAGTTCTTGGGCTGCAGAAGAAGCTGTGTAGGCCTATTTTCATTAGCGTGGACACTGAGCAGGCAGGGAGAGAGGGAGAGAAAAGAGGAAAGGAGAGGGCAGTGCAGCTGGGATTTTCTCTGCTTCCCACCCCTCTTTTGCCCCTCAGCTCTCTGGCACACATTGCCCCTCCATGCAGAAAACAGGCCACTCCAGCGTGCCTGTGCCTGAGCCTTCTGCTGAGAACCCGGATCTTATTGACACAGACTCACCCCCATTAAATATATGACTTAATGAGTCCATGACGGGAGGGAGATCTAAACCTGTCCTCCCCTCTGGCAAAGCTGCACTTGCTGGAGAAGATGGTGCTATCTGACCATCTTTTTATCTTTCCCTGGAAGGAGCTGGAGAAGCTTGGTCAAGGGGAGACAGGGTCCCAGTGTGGCCAGTTAAGCAGGGCTGCAGGGTCAGCTTTACAATGCCCTTAACACATTGACATAGTTTGGATCTGTGCCTCGACCAAATCTCATGTTCAGTTGTAATCTCCAATGTTGGAGTTGGGGCCAGGGGGAGGTGACTGGATCATGGGAGTGGTTTCTTGTGAATAATTTAGTGCCATCCTCTTGGTACTGCTCTTGCGACAGTGAGTGATCTTGCAAGATCTGATTGTTTAAAAGTGTGTAGCACCCCCTCCATCTCCCTCTTGCTCCCGCTTCTGCCGTGGGAGATGCCTCTTCCCCCTTCACCTTCTGCCACGATTGTAAGCTTCCTGAGGCCTTCTCAGAAGCAGATGCCTGCTTAATGCTTCCTGTACAGCATGCAGAATCGTGGGTCAATTAAACCTCTTTTCTTTATAAACTACCCAGTCTCTGGTAGTTCTTTATATCAATGCAAGAATGGCCTGATACACACATTGATGACTTTTTTTCCCTCTTATCATCAACACTGTCCCCATGGGACCACCTCGTCCCAGCACCCTCGGGCTAAAAGAAGTCTTCTGAGGTCAAGGCATTTGGTTTCCCTGCCCTGTGTTCTTTCTTGATTTCCTGCTTACTGCATTTATAGGTTGGAAGTTCTCAAGGAGTCTGATCTGAATCTTCCTTGTATAACAAAACCTGTTTCTTTTTTGTTTGTTTTCCCTTGGGGCATCAATGCCTATAGCTCGTTTGAAACTGGAAGTCAGTTATGAAAGTCTTGCTTCATTTCCCTCAGCCTTCTGTTCTCCAGGCCAAGTCTTTGTAATTCCAAGAGTCATAGCATCATGTAGCTTAAGAGTCAGAAGGATGCCTGTTAACCAACTCTTCTGCTTGACTTATTTATTTTATTTTTTTTTATTGCATTTTCGCTTTTGGGATACATGTGAAGAACATGCAAGATTGTTGACTTTATTACCCTTTCTACACATAAGTGACTTCCTCCTTCAGATCCTGCCCAACTTATCAGTAAGACTTTAAAAAATGTGGGTGGTCCACCTCTATTTCTAACAGCCCATGTGGTTCTGGGGGCTGAAATGAGTACTTTAAAGAGGCGTTCTTGGTCTTTCCAGACTTTTTTCTAGAGTAGTGGGATGGACAAACATTAACCTGACTTCATTTTTCTCTTTCCTTAAGGACAGGACAAAGGGGAAGAGGTTTAGTGGAGCTGTGGGTTTTCAGCAGTTGATTCTCACATTTCAGATTCAGGAAGGAGGCCTGCCCAGGGGAGGTGGGCTGTGATAGAAGGAGAATAATTGGTTTGTGTCCAGGATGCATGGATTCTAGCTACCATTCTCCCAACTCTAGCTGGGTAACCTCAAACAAGTTGATTTACTTCTCTGGGTCTCAGCTTCTCTGCCTATAAAGTGAGGAAATTGGAGCAAAGAAATTATAAAGTCCTCTCTAGTTCTGATATTTCTGAGTAAATAGCCTTCCAGAGGAATGACCAGAGGTTGAGGGATGCTGGTGATCGAGGACAGTGCTGCTGAAGACACCTGGGCCAAATGAGGCTCCAATGAAATAAGCAAGATAATGTAATAGTTGGAAAACAGGGTGGTGATATTGACTTGGAGGGGTGGTGTGAGGTGTGTGGCCTGGGTGGTCAGGCCCACATGTGCTGGGGAGTGGTAAACTCCCTTTTGTTCTTCTAGAAGCTGCTGTACCCATCCAGGGTGCTGTTCATGGCATTGACCTCCACCTGGTGTCTTTCTCCTGTAGCCATGACTCAAGTTTGAAGTAGGTTGCTCCAGACTTTTCAGATCATCCTAGAACTGCTGTGTTTTTCAGAGTTTCACTCCATCTGGTCATTTAGCAGGCAAATAAACCCATCTAAAGACTAGGCTCATCTCTCAGATGGAAAATAAAACCAGCCAGCTTCAAGCCAGCCTTTTCTAACAAAAGGATCCCATAACCAATATTTCCCACTGCTTTTTCTCTGCGAATGCTATGGAAATGGTACATTAGATACAAAAGCTGGAGTGGTTTGAAGAAGGATAAACAATCTATTTTCTGTGTCGGTAAACATTTTCTCCTTGAATTCTTTGACATGGTTGGATGTTTTAATTCCTTGGGCCCTGGAAAGCAGAGTGTCCACTGCAGCAGGCTCATCTCCCTGTCTCCTTCTCCTTGGGCTCATCCAACTGCCCCAATGAAAAGAGAAAATGTAGCTTTCTTATAATGACGGAGGCTGGTGCAGGCAGCTCGCCAGATAGTGTTGGGCAGTTCACCATCTGAAACAAACAAGCTCCAGAAGCAAATGCAGGGGAGACAGGTTGTCTCATCTCCATTTCCCAGAGCCATAAGATTTTCAGGCAGCTGAGCCAGCTTTGGCTGGACAGTCAGGAGGAAGGCCTGGCCAGAGGGCCAAGAGTGGCATTTCTGATCCCCTCTCTCAGCGGCATGTTTTGGGCATTGTGGCTCAGGACTGTTAGGGCAAGCTGCTTTGTCAGTGTCCCCAAATCATTCACTTTCCCTCTCCTTTTCCCCTGGAACATTCTGCCAACTACAAAAATTGCTAGAGACTGAACACGGATGAATCCTTCTGTAGCTTTCTGGTGTCTGGATCAGTGAACTCACATGATATGTGACCTTGAACAAATCATTCTTGTTTTTTGTAAAGTAAGGCCATCTCATCCCTGGCTGCTGCCTGTATCCCCCATCTGTATGGTACAGAAAAGGTCATGGACCTAGAGTGAGGCATCTGGGCTTCAGTTTCAGTTTCCACTTTAACAATGCCACATAACAGCAAACTTGTGACATCAAGCAACACTTTTAACCTCTATAAGCTTCAATTTCTTCATCTGTGAGATGGGCTTAATATTTGCCATGACTATAGGGTTTTGGAATAAAATGAGCTAACAGTGCTTTGCAAGAGGAGAAAATTTGTACAAGGGTAAAGTTGTGCGAATTACATAGACATACGTAGCAAGTTTCATGTGAAATCCTTTGATGTTATCATCAGAAAGGATGTGTATAAGGGTGTGGCCATTGGAAGTGCTGTGTTGAACAAGGAGATGAGCATGTCAGCCCATAGTGCTCAGAGCTCCATGCCATCACCATTCACTTAATCATCTGAGAAATGATGAATCACTGAGGCTACCCAATCCCTTACTTGGTCATTCCTCAAGCTATCCCTATGAAGACATTTTGGGGAAGACAGAAGAGAAGGGAATAGGGAAGGACCATGAAGTGAGGATGGCAGGAGCCACCCAAGCTTCTAGGTCCTGGAGATTGACACCAACTAGTCCCTGTCCTGGTGATCTTCTGAATCCATCAGTAGCTTCTCCAGGCAGGCCTGAAGCTACAGTGATAGGATTCACTTCTTAAAAAGGCTTGTTCAATTCTTAAAAACGGGACTAACTGGGTCATGGGAACCAAGACTTTGATTAGGGTTGACCAACTTTGAGCTAATTCTTTGGAGAAAGCCTCATGGGTTGTGGATATTTCATGTGAAAAAAGAACCAAGCTAAGGGCCTCACATGGACAGAATTGCTTTTTAAGACATTATAGCATTCCTAGTGCCATGGTAGTGCCTACCTTTGCCTTTGCACTCAAGTGTGTCTAGGCCTGACACACTTAAATCATATGGATAGGTATCTAGACTATCCTTTAAAATATTCTGGGATAGGAGATTCCAAAATTGCCATTGGCAAGCTATATAAGTATTAGCAAATTTAGCAATTGGAATGCCTGGATCTCTCATCTCATTTCCTACTGTGAAAGAAGATATTCTGGAGTTTCCAGGAAATGAGAAATAAAGTTTATTGACCTCTCTTTGAAGATGTACTCTTATTTTTATTGAAATTTGTTCTCAAGTCTATTAATACCGGGAGTTGTGAAGGGTCTGAGATTTTACTTTACTTAAAATGTAATAGTTAGTCTATTATTGTTGGTGGAAGACATGAGATTCCTGAATCAGAGATGAACAACTTTATTACTCACAGCAAAAGCAGATTGTCAGCTTATTTGTCTTGGTTCCCTGGACCCAGTTCCCACAGGGTGGGAATGAAGATGGCCAGATAACGCCTGTACACCCAGCAAGTTTTATTGTAAGAGAGAAAACCTGAGCTTAGAGAATCTAAATATTTTCCAATGGGCAGTCAACATTCCTGTTCTTCACTCTGGAGTGAGACCCCATCTCTATCCTCCAGGGATGTTTGCTATACAAATATTCTTGGAAAGGTAATCTAGAACAAAAGTTATCACCTTGCTTACAAGACATGCAAAAAGCTGAATCCCATGGAGAAGTGTCTCCCAATATTGATCAGTTTTATTATGTTTACGTGAGCAAATTCCAATTTCTTTATCCTTCTTCCCTGGGTTCTATTTCCCTACCCCTCCATTTGTCAGGCACTTATCCCCAATGGTGCTCCATGGCTATTCTTTTTGGGTCCTGTGGTTTCTTGCCTCTTGGGCAGCACCATTCAGAAAGACCCTCTACTCTTCTGTAGGAAACTTCCACGGAAGAAGTGTGCCTCCTTGTTCAGGGATCCCCAAGGAAACTGCACCTGGAAGGTACACTCACATCATCTCTTCTGTTCTAGAAAGATGAAGACAAATTGCAGGCAATTTGGAGACAAGTAACTTAGGTGATTAGGGGTGATGCCAGGGGAAAGATGAAAAGAACTGCACGTGCAAGTGTTTGCTCAGGTTGTGTTGAAGAAATTGGAGAAAGGGGATGGAGGGAAGCTTCCAGTGCCTGAGCAGATCAGGCTCAGAGTACCTTTCAGGATACAGACATCTGACTCTTTTCCTCCCTAGCTTGACCTCTCTGTGCATCTGTTTTTTTCCCCATAAAATAGGGATGAAAAGAATGTATTGTTGTTGGAGATTAAAGGACATACTATATATTTATAATCACCTAGAATAGTGCCAGACACATAGAAAGAGCTCAGTAATGCATCATGTTTTTGGAACACAGCAAATTAGAGCTAGAAAGAAAATTAGCCTCATATTGAGCTACTCAGTCTACAGAGGAGAAAACTGAAGCTCAAAGGCAGAGGTGACTGATCCGTGGACACAGCACTAGCTACAGCAAGAATATGACTAGCCCCAAACTCATCCTTTATTTAACACATAATAATATATGATTGCTAGCTGTCATTTTAAATGTGTTTTAATGGTTAATGTCCGGACGGTGAGCAAAAGTGTCACATATCTATTAGGCATCAAGTTCTCCCTCTGAGTTTCTTTACAGAGGGTAGGCACATTGACGGTAATTTTTCTGAGATGAAATGTAGCCTTCTTCTTACAAAGGCCTGCTGCTGAAGCGCACCTTCTAATTCTGGGTGTTGACACCATGGTTAAATGCATATGGGCTTTTACAACAACTTCATGTGTTGACACCACGACTGGATACATGTGGGCTTTTTATTCTGGAGGCTGAGTAGAGGCAGCTACCAGTTTCTTGTTTTCCAAGTTCTCTTGTAGGTATCTGTGGGTATGGGTGAGGAAATGTATTCTAACTTCCCAAAAATAAATTAAGCTTCCTCTTGCAATATACATGAAGGATGCCAATGCTTTTAACTTCTAAGTAATCTCACAAGAAATTTTTTTCAATCAAGATACATTGATTAAACAATGATTATTTTTCCATCTTATGTTAATCAAAGTTTAACTGCCAATCAGAACTTCTGATCAATAAAGTGCTGTTGTCATCCTACTGGGTTGACAATATTTTTGTGGTGGATAATAAAACAATTTTTTTTTTTTTTTTTTTAGTGTGCCCAGGCAAATCTGTGTCCCATATAAATTTCTGTTTCATTTTTGGAAATACTGAAAGATGTCCAAAGAGTCCCATTATCACTTTCAAGAAGTGCTAGGGAATGCCACCATGAACCCTAGGGTCAAGAAGCTAGGAGGGATCTCAAATAATTTAGTCAAACTTCTGGCATTTACAGAAGGAACAGAGGCCCGGGGAACAGAAGCCCAGGTAATGGCCCAAAGACACTGGCAGAGGCCTCTTGGAGTGGCTTTGTATTAGTTCATTTTCAAGCTGCTAGTAAAGATATAACTGAAACAGTGTAATTTATAAAGGAAAGAGGTTTAATTGATTTACAGTTCACATGGCTGGGGAGGCCTCACAATCATGGCGGAAGAGCAAGGGACATCTTACATGGTGGCCTGCGAGAGAGAGCTTGTGTAGGCAAAAGCCCCTTTATAAAACCATCAGATCTTGTGAGACTTATTAACTGTCACGAGAACAGCACAGGAAAGACCCACCCCCATGATTCACTTACCTCCCACCAGCCCTCTCCCACAACATGTGGGAATTATGGAAGCTACAATTCAAGATGAGATTTGAGTGGGGACACAGCCAAACCATATCAGGCCTTCCCAGCTCTGCTGAGGTCACTCCTTCCTGAGAATGATTGCAGTATAGGGGGAGGCCTCAGGGCCACATCTGGGCTGTCATTCCTCCTGACCTGGACCCCAGAGATTGCAGGTTCTCTCTCCTGGTCTCAAGCTGAGCTTATCAGACTCTTTCTCAAGAGGTTGACATTTGACATAGGGACTCAGGCTGAAGGCTTCTTGAGGGTAGGGCTGTGAAGGGTGGCACAGCTGGAAGGAAGTCCATGCTCTCCTAATGCTGAGTGCTGGAGCCAGTTGCATGCCCTCTCTTCACATGTCTTGGTTGTCCAATGCTTTTTTCAATTTCATACCCCAGGGGCCTTCCAATGAATTCTTCATAAAAAATAAAAGATCATTTAGAGCTGGCTTCTGTTACTGGTTACCAAGAGTACCTTAACTAAAAAGATAAAGAATTAGCAAATAGCAATATGACACCTGGAATCCGGGTCTCAGGATTTTCAATCTAATGCCCTTTCTGGCACAGCATGCTGCCACTCAGAAAAAGCCATAAAGCCTTGATATAACTCATACTTGGAGCGATATAACAATTATTAACAATGAAAATTCTAGGGGGAAAAAAAGCAACCTTTTTTGGAATCTTTATGGAAAGCTCTTTTTCAAAGTACGAGATGGAAAAAACAAAAGTCACATATATACCTAAATACTTGATTAAACTACAATAATGAATTCAGTTTACTTTAAAATGAGATATTATTACACAATCTCTAGGATAGATTTACCAAAGCACTAATATACAAAATAGAAAGACATTCGCTGAATCTTGAAATATATTTTGCTGGTATGTTTAATAATGCCACCTGGTTTTCTGTGAGTTCCTAGAGGGATGCAAATGAGTATGCTTCTATAGACAAATGAATATGCTTCTCTTCAAGGTTGTGAAGGAAAAAATAAGGATCTTCTATTTTACTCCTGTCCCTGTTTATGAATAGAGAAACCAAGGCATTGAGGCTGAGTGGAGGAGTCACAAAAGGAACTAGAATTAAAGCCCATGTGTTTACTGCTTTCTAGGCTTGGGCTGAGCTTCTGAAGTAGATTTTGGATGAAAGGAGAATGCTGGCTTAGTTTGTGTATTGCATATCTTTACACCTCCCCATGCCTACCATGTAAACAGGCACCTAATCAATATTGATGGAAAGATGAATAGAGGGAGGGAGAAGGAAGAAGAAGGAGGAAGAAAGAAAAGTAGGAAACAGGGAAGGAAGAAAGACAAAGCTACTGATATGGTTTGGATTTGTGTCCCTGCCCAAATCTCATATTGAATTGTGATCCCTATGTTGGAGGCGGGGCCTGGTGGGAGGTGATCGGATCATGGGGGCGGATTTCCCCTTTGCTGTTCTTGTGGTACCGAGTGAGTTCTCATGAGATCTGGTTGTTTAAAAGTGTGTAGTACCTCTCCCTTCTCTCTCTTCCTCTTTCTCTGGCCATGTAAAACATGCCTGCTCCCACTTTGGCTTCTGCCATGATTGGAAGTTTCCTGAAGGCTCCTCAGCCATGCTTCCTGGACAGCCTGCAGAACCCTGAGCCATTTAAACCTCTTTTTTAAATAAGTTACCCAGTCTCAGGTAGTTCTTTATAGCAGTATAAGAACAGACTAATACAGCTATTGAACTGGAGAGTGTTAAAAGAGAGCTTGGCTAGCCGTGGTGGCTCATACCTGTAATCCTAGCACTTTGGTAGGCTGAGGCAGGTGGATCATGAGGTCAGGAGATCAAGACCATCCTGGTTAACACAGTGAAACACGGTCTCTACTAAAAATACAAAAAATTAGCTGGGGATGGTGGCACACACCTGTAGTCCCAGCTACTTGGGAGGCTGAGGCAGGAGAATCTCTTGAACCTGGGAGGTGGAGGTTGCAGTGAGCTGAGATTGTATCATTGCACTCCAGCCTGGGTGACAGAGTGAGACTGTCTAAAAAAAGAGAGAGAGCTTATTTAAAAACAGCCCCAAGAAGTCCTGAGGACATGTCCCAGTTAACCTATGAGGCAGACAAGTTGGGAAACCTGTAGCCATCCTGGCTGGAATAGGGATTATCATGTAGAGAAAGGGAAAAGATGCAGAGTAGAGGAAAAGGAATCACAAGAAAGCAAAAGATGAAGAGGTTGAGGTTGCCTTTTGGGGAGCAGCTGTGTGGTATAGAGTGAGCTCCCTGGCCTTCCCTGCTGCTCGGCTCTCTCAGCTTTCCTGGTTATTGGCCCCCTCCTCGCTCAAGGTGCCTACTCCTCTCCTGTTCTTGATTAAAACTAGCCTCCAGGAAGCGGAGGCACATTCACAGCTGAAGAAAACACTGACCTCTTTTTAAAGTGTTACCAAGACATTTGCATTTTAGCAGATTTAAACCTGGAGCTACAGAAATGAGTTTGTAATGACGCAGTTTGTGTCATCAGCTGGAGGACTGGCAAAGTTTCACTTGTTGCCCCGAAAATGAATCCCACTGAATGACTCTCACTGCTCAAGTCCTGCCTCTTCCCCAAATGCTCTTCCTCTTCTGACTTCCTGACTCAGCCCTCCTCCGTGCACCTGGGCCCCACTAGTCTTCCATCTGCTCTGTTTCCTCCACGCTTACCACTTGACTGGTAAGCCAAGCATTAAGGAGTTCTAGTCCTAAGTGCACACACAAGAAGAAATTGTGCACCGCATTCAAAAGGGGGTGCGTGCTATTCCTGCAGAATATGTGGCTTGTGCTTTGGGCCCAGGGTGGCATGACCTCCCTCCTTGAGATGTAATTTGTGCTTGCCAGTGTCACAGGCTGACCCAAGCCATACCAAGAAAGTTTAGGTAAACAGGGGTAAGGAGGGAAATATGGAGATAGTTTGAGGCAGATGAAACTAAGAAGAAAGATGAATGGATGAGGAGGGGTCCATTTGGCCACAGTGGTTCGATGCCATACTCACAGATGTCCACCAGGGGCAGTGTTTCTAGAGGGTTGCTGTATTGGGGTTTTCTAGAGGGTTGGAACTAATAGGATCTATGTATATGTGAAGGGAGGAATTGACTCACACAATCACAAGGTGAAGTCCAACAATAAGCCATCTGCAAGCTGAGGAGCTGGGAAGCCTGTCCAAGTCCCCAAACCTCAAAAGTAGGGAAGCCAACAGTGCAGCCTTCGGTCTGTGGCCAAAGACCTAAGAGCCCCTGATGAAATCATTGATGTAAGTCCAAGCATCTTGGAGTCTGATGTTTGAGGGCAGGAAGCATCCAGCACAGGAGAAAGATGAAGGCCAGAAGACTTAGCCAATCTGCTCATTCCACCTTCTTCTCCCTGCTTTAGTCTAGCCAGGCCGGCAGTTGATTGGATGTTGTCCACCCAGATTGAGGGTGGGTCTGCCTCTCCAGTCCACTGACTCAAACGGTAACCTCCTTTGGCAGACACACCCAGGAACAATACTTTGCATTCTTCAATCTAATCAAGTTGACAGTCAATATTAACCATCACAGTTGTTATGGTGATCTGGGGGCAGGGCCGTTAGGACCCAATGGAAGTCATTTGAATGTCACAGTTAGGAGGTTGACTGAATGGAGAACTTTAAGGGCATAGGCATAGTTTAAAGGTTTGAATAAACTGTGTGTGTGTGTTTATGTGTGTTTTCCAAATTGGTGGGAGTCTAGCAATTAAAACTTTGTTGAAGAGACCATTATATCAAGAAACTGACATTTTAATAAATCCGGATCAGCTTCTGTTTCAACCATTCAGAATGCTCTGCTATGGGCCTAACATTAGAGCTTTTAAGGACCTATCATACCAACACTTTCATCTCTTGATGCCTCAGTTTCCCTTCCAAATGGGCATTTCATTATTGACACACCTTCAGTTTTCTTTTGCCTTATCAACCATGCAGCAAAAACAATTTAGATTCATGCCTCACTAAAATTGCAAATTACTTTGGTGATGGACCGCCTGAGTCAAAATAGCACATGATAAACCTGTAAATGCTAATGTTCTGTCTACTGTATAAAGTTGGGCCCCAGAGGGAGGTGGTTTGGTGGGGTTCCCATTAAACTTGGCTCCACTTAGAACTCTGAGCTCCCCTGTGTTGAGATGAAGGGAACGGGGTTTTTTACTGAGAGGGGAATCTATTGGAGAATTCTCCTTCCTTAAGGGAAGATTCTGGGGTGTACCATCAAGCCTGATGAACCAGCTGCCATAGTTTTCTATTCTCCCAGGACAGGGCAGTGCAGTTGCAGCCTGAATCTCGGCAGGCTCTGGGTAAGGTGCTGGTGTTGGGATCTTAGCAGGAGAGGAAGCAGACAAGAGGAGCCCAGCACGGATGCTTGTGAGCCGGAAGAGGGAATAGCATCTGCCAAGTTGATAAAGAGTAATGCGTGGATCTTGAAATCCTGAAAGTGCAGAGGGAGGGGCCACCGAGAGGGAGAGAGAGCACAATGTCCCACCAGGGAAGCCGCAGCACTTCCTCTCTGGTTTGATTCCCGTTAAGCATGCCAGACAGACTCACTCAGAAAAGGAAGGGGGTAGAGGGGAGTAGAAAATCAATTGTTTTTCATAGTTATTGATCTCTTTCAATGAATCGGTGTGGTAATGGAGTGGGAGGGGATGGAGGAGAAAGGGTCAGCCCCAAAGGGTGAGTGAATAACCTTTGGATGGGAGTGTCAGAAGCCCACTGAGGGTGCTGGGAGAGAAACTGCCACTGTGTCCCCAAGAGGCCGCCGGAGGGGCAAGGCTTAAGTCTACTCAGGGTTGGGGGAAGGGCCTGACATTCTTGTTTAAATATTTTGGGTTGGAGATTCATTCAGATGAGTTAGACTTCCCCGCCCCCATGTTAGAAGATAATACATATTTAATTGCAGAAAAGATGGCTATAGAAAAGAGCACTGTAGTAGAAAGGTATGTAATTTCATGAGAGCATTGCAAACATTCCAATTTTTTCTCCGCATATGGCTTATGTAATTATGCTAGCACTTACATGTACAATATCAGATCTTGCTTTGTTTATCAATAAATTGCATTGCTATGCCACTAAAAATGCATCCTTTAAATAGAACTTTTTTTGACATAAAATAAAAATGACCATTAAAGAAAATTTGGAAAAATACAAACATATTAAAAAAAGAGGTAAAAGTATTCAAAATTTTACCACCTAGAAATGATTCCTGTTGATAGTTTAGTATATTTCATTTTAAGCTGTCTTCTATACATATGTACATAGTATATTTACCTCCATGAAATTTTGATCACAATGCACATGTATTTTTTACGTTCTGCTTTTTCACTTATGTGATTGAATAACTTTTTTAAAAACATGATTTTTAATGTTTGTATAATGTTCTATTATATATGCCCAGCAGTCTTTACTGTATTGATCCTATTACTTCCAGTGTTTGTGTTATAATAAACAACACAGTGATGGCCTCTTTACCTCTACCTTTACCCTCTTGTCTCGATACCTAGAAAATACTATTTTTGTGGAGATGGAGGTGGGATTTTCCCTCAGCTTCAGGTAGAAACTCCATTTCCCCTGGCCTGCTGAAGCTCGGCCCATGTGAAGTTTCTGAACTTGGCTCAGACCCTCCTGAAAGCCTCCTGTGGTGGTCGTCCCTCACTGACAGCCCTTATTTTTTTTTTTAGGTTTAGTGTTTTTCTAGAGCTTTCTGTTTAATACAGTAATACATATGCGGCTCTTCAAGTTCAACTTAATTCAAATCAAACTAAATTAGAAACTTAGTTTCTTGTCACACTGACATTTCAGATGCTCCAGAGGCACACATGGTTCATGGCTACCATATTGGACATAAAGCCGTGGAGCATTTCCACTGTGGCAGAAAATTTTATGGGAAGGTTACCCTGGGGATTTCTGATTGACTTGTCTGGGGGTCTCTCCGAGCTTTTGCGGCTATCAGTCTCCACTTGTAATCCCCTTACACCATCTTTTCAGGTAGACCCATATTTCAGCCTTCTCTTTGTCTGATTAATACCTAATATTTGCATCTAAGGTGGAGCTTAGAGCAGGTTCTTTTTGTCTCTGGGTGAGTAAGAATTTATCTAGAAATCTGAATGATAAAAGCACAAGTAAGCTTTTCTAGCGCTACCTCCTCAAACTCAGTGAGAAAGAAAATGGATATTACTAGCCAAAAAGGAAGTTAGTGGAGGTGGCATCTTACCTCTCCAGGCTGGGAATGGCTCAGCTGACAGAAGGGGTGAGTTGTTGTTCCTATAGTCACCACCCTTATACAGCTGGGGCCTTTCTCCTAGAGGGCTAGAGCTTCTGTCAGTGTCTCCCAGGCAGGTTTCACAGAAGCAGCTTGGGCAGAGCAAGGCCATGAGTCACCACTTCCCCTTTATATAGGACTGGCCAGGTGTTGTCAGACTCTGAGAGCACATGGCAAGCAAGCAGGAACTGAGGGCCCTGGCACATTGAGGGAGATCAGGTGTTCAGGAGCAAGCAAGTTGCTTAAACACACCAGGGTGCTGAGGATAGGGTGGGACACAAGCGACACACCAACGCTCGTGAAAAACATAGCTCTAAGCCATTTACGTTCACATTTCACCCATGGCGCCAAGATCCAAATTCAGATTGTTGTGGTCTAAGCAGATGGCATCAGCCAAATGTATAGAAAGGCTTTCAGGCTTTAATTACTTGGGGCGGGGGGGGGGGGGGGTGCGTATTAGTCTGTTCTCACACTGCTAATAAAGACATAGCTGAGAATGGGTAATTTATAAAGGAAAGAGGTTTAATGAACTCACAGTTCCACATGGCTGGGGAGGCCTCACAATCATGATGGACAACAATGGAGGAGCAAAGTCACATCTTACACGGCAGCAGGCAAGAGAGAGCATATGCAGGGGAACTCCGCTTTATAAAATCATCAGATTTTGTGAAACTTATTCACTATCACAAAAGTATCATGGGAAAGACCTGCCCCCATGATTCATTACCTCCCACTGAGTCCCTCCCATGACACAAGGGAATTGTGAGAGCTACAATTCAGGATGAGATTTGGGTGCGGACACAGCCCAACCATATCAGGGGGACAGTCTAGTGGCCAAAGAAAGTCTCATTACAAAGTAAGATTTGTTTGGGAGGCAGATTTAGACCCCAGAAGAGATTGTGTTAAAGGCTTCTCCCAAGACAGGTCCTTAACCTTTGTCCACTGCCTCTTCTCAGAAGACAGCGGCACTGTGGGGAAGGAAATGGAGATTGCTTGCCCAAGAGGAAGTGAAGGAAGGAGGCATTTTTCTGGGACTCAGGTTAGCTTCTAGAGTCTTAGCTCTGTCAAAACAAGAGAAAGAGACAAGTTTGTCCTGCTCAGTGACCAGTCATCAGGGCAGGCACATGGTAGGTGCTTCATAATTTTTGTCAAGTGAATGAATAACAATTATTTTACAATTTGAATTAATCTGGTCTTAATCAATCTCAACATGCCCGCAAAGGGCAAAAGTATTTTAGAGAAGATAATGAGATTTGGAACCAGAGATGGCTTTCCCTCATATTATTTTTTAATATTTTAAATTTTAGTATATAATATTTAATAAATGTATTAATAAATATATGTCAAGTGAATATAACAACATAACAAAGCATATTAATGAAACACACACTGCTGAAGCCACCACCCAAATTAAAAATCAGAGTTCTACCAATAAGATAGATGCTGTCTGCATTCTCCTCCCTCGATAGATTCCATGGCCCTGCTCTTCCATAAAAATAACCACTATTTTGAATTTTATGTATGTCATTCCCTGAACTTCTAAAATATAGTTTCGCCTCCTCATCTGTGTGAATTATTGAGCAATATGTTGTTTCATTATGCTTGATTTTGAGTTTAAAAAAGACATATTGATGATAATCCTTTGAAACTTGCTTTTATTCAACATTATGTTTCTAAGATTATCCTTGTGTCTGTATTACATTCACTTTTCACCATTACCTAATTTTCCACTGTGTGCAGATACCAGATTTAAAGTATACAGCCTCTCACTGATGGACACATAGGTTGTTTCAGGCTTTTAATGGAAGCATTATGGTGTGGACATCTTGCATATGTCTCTTGGTACACATGTGTAGGAATTTCTCTAGGATGTGCACCTGGAGTGTAATCACTCACCCTATGGTAGGTGTAGTTTTAACTTTCAAGGCATTTCCATATTATTTTCCAAAATGCCTGAATATACTCCTGACAAAATAATTATAGCTATACTCTTGACATAAGAATTCCCACATCTTCACATCCTCACCACCACTTGCTATTCTTGAGTTTGTTAATTTTTGCCAGTATGGTGAGTATGATATTGTGCTCCTAATTTATATTCTCCTATTAATGAAATTGATCTTCTTTTCATGTTTCCTCTCTTTAGTTTTGTTTTTCATATTTCCTTTCTATAGTGGCATCCTTTTTCATGCTTTTTTTTTTCTTTTTCTTTGGGTTTTTTCTTTTCTTTGACTTGTAAGAATTTTCAAGTCAAAGAATTGTCTTTGGGCTTTGTCTTTTCTTTGACTTGTAAGAATTATTCATGTGTTCTCATTGTTCAACACCCACCTATGAGTGAGAACATGCGGTGTTTGATCTTCTGCTCTTCTGTCAGTTTGCTGAGAATGATGGTTTCCAGGTTCATCCATGTCCCTACAAAGGACACAAACTCATCGTTTTTGATGGCTGCATAATATTCCATGGTGTATATGTGCCACATTTTCCCTATCCAATCTATCGTCGATGGGCATTTGGGTTGGCTCCAGGTCTTTGCTATTGTAAGCACTACACACTGGGGTCAGTTGGGGGGAAACAGGGGAGGGACAGTGGGGGGTGGGGAGCTGGGGAGAGATAGCAAGGGGAGAAATGCCAGATGTAGGTGATGGGGAGGAAGGCAGCAAATGACACTGCCACGTGTGTACCTATGCAACAATTTTGCACGTTCTTCACATGTACCCCAAAGCCTAAAATGCAATAAAATAAATAAATGGGAAAAAAAAAGAATTATTTCTGTGTTCTAGGTACTAATCCTTGGGTGATTAAATATTTTTTCAATGTTTTCTCCAGTTGCTATTTACTTATTTAGTGGTATCTTTTGATACCTCAAAATTCTTCTTTCTTTTTGAACAGAAGTTCTTGATTTTAGAGTAGTCGACTGGTATCAATCTTTTCTTTTTGTGTTTTAAGAATTCCGTTCTGATTTTGAGTTTGTAAAAATACTCCTCTATCTTATCTTCTAAGTGTTTTAAAGTTTTTTGTTTTTTGTATTTAAGTCTTCGATGCACCTGGAATTGATTTTTATGTGAGATGAGAGTAGTGATTCACACATTTCCCTGTATATCCCATTGGGATAGCTAATGGAATATCCCTGTATGGATAGACAATTGTCTTGGCACCATTTGTTGTAAATTCATCCTATCTCCAGTGACTCAAAAGCCACTTCTGTATCAAGAATATAGGTCGACTTAATAAATCTTGAAATCTGGTAAGGCGAGTTTCTTGTTTCATTATTCTTGAGTGTCTTTATTTCATTCTTAATCTGGAGGAAAGATGGCAATACCCATGCCCAAGGTCATAAATAGCAGAGACTTAGAACTCTGACAAGTTGTGTCTGATGCTTGTTTATAAAGGCTGCACCAAGTAGACTATGCCAAAAACATCTGTCTGTGATGCTGAAGTCCCCAATTCAATGTAGGAAATTCCGAGTCTCTTTTAGCCTTGGGCTATACTTTCAATATCTTTATAAGTGCTGAATTCCTAAGACAGCAAAATCATCTGTCAGGAATGTTAGGGTTTACCCAAGGACAGGATAACTATCAGTGTTTGGTTTGTAAACCAGATGCAGTGGATGTGACAGTCCCAGGAGGGAAGCATCATGGTCTCAGGATGGCTTGCAGCCGGTGGTGCCATCCTGTTACACATTAGGAAGAGAAAATGAAGCAGTAAAAAAAAAAAAAAAAAAAAAAAAAACCACTGCCTGAGATTTTCTCAGCAAAGCACTTTTCCTCAAAACCTCTGCTTCTTGACAAACAGACTCAGATGCATCTAGGAATATCTCTGATGTAGAAAAATACAAGGTCAGAGACACGTTGGGTGTGGGAAGAATCCATTTATTCATCCATACAATAGCTGCTTATTGAGTGCCTACTATGTGCCAAGCACTATTCAGCCTTGAACAAAACAGATAGGTTGCTGACATTCTAACGTGGGAAAGCAGACATTAAACAGCTAAACAAATGAGCCAGATAATCTTAGCTATGAATAACAGTTATCTAGAAAGGAAAACTGCATGACGCTCAGGGAAGGTTTCTCTGGGGCTGTGTGAATGGCAGGAAGGGGCAGGCTTGGGAGGATCTGCTGTTCAGCTCGGTCCTTTAACAAGGGCAGCTTAATAGAGCAGCTGGGCCCAGGTGTTGGTGCCTCTGCTCCCTTCTCCTGTGGAGGCCTGGAGTTTTCTTCCATGCTCTTAGAGGTGGTCTTTTACTCATCAGCTGCCTCACACCCTATCCTCCATCCAATCCCTCCTGCAGACTGTGGTGGCCTCCTTAGAGAGCTGCTACCTGACACTCGCTCTTCAGAGCTGCCATTGTATTCTTCCCAACCAGCCCCATCTGCATGAGCTGTGGGACCATGTGCTCTTGGCTGCCCCAGCCAACCTGGCCTTTCCTGTTTTGCAGTGATGGACCAAGCTGTCCAGGGATTCAGGCTTCATTGCTGGGGCTGTCCTTGACCCATCTGGTGCAGGAGCTCAGAACCAGAAGCCAGGAGACCTAGGTTCTCATCCTAACTTGCTATGTGACCTTGGTTAAGCCTGTCTGGACTCCCACCTATAAAATAGAAGGACTGCATTAGTGATTCTCTAATTGTTCTGTGGGACCCAGGTCTTTTCTCTCTGCAGAAGTGATTTGAATTTTATCCAAAAACTATTTTTATGGCTGTAATGGGAAAAACAAAACTCCAATGGGTTATATGCCAAATACCAACATTTTAAAACTCAACATGTTTGTTTTGCTAGACAAACTCATTTTTGCACATATCTTAGAATAAATCTCTTATTGACCTATGTGTGTGTGCTTGTGTGTGTATGTATATATAGATACACACACGCATATATATATATATATAAACTATTAAAATGTCATTGATTTGGATGTTTGTAACTCGGCTCTTACTTGGCATGCCTGCACCTAACAAACAGTACCAGCAAGTGCATGACTACGGTGCATACCTTCCCTGAGCAATTCACCACCAGGTCCGTGGTCACAACATGTTCTCAGTGAACATTGTAATGTTAGCTGGGCCTGCCTTTTCTTTTTTTGTAGTTAAATGTTTTAGTTGGAAATAACTTTAGATTTACAGAAAAGTTGTCAAGATAGTAGAGAGTTCCCATCTATTCTTCACCAGCCTCTCCTAATGTTAACCTCTTACATACCCCTCATGCCATTGGCACAGAAGGGAAATTAACATTGGTACAGTACTGTCACCCCAATTACAGACTTCATTCAGATGTTACCAGCTATTTTACTGTTCTTGAGTCCCTCCAGGGTCCTACATGGCATTTAGTTGTCATGTCTTCTTAGTTTCCTCCAGTCTGTGATGGTTTTCCAGTCTTGATTTTCATGATTTTGATACCTTACAAGAGTGCTGGTCACATATTTTGTAGAATCCCCCTCAATTTGGATCTGTCTGGTGATTTTCCATGATTGGACTGGGGTTATGCATTCCAGCACCCCAGTCTAATCATGGGATGAGTTTCAATGCATTCCAGAATTCCAGACTAGTCATGAGATACAGACCACATGGACCAACCATTTCAATGCACAGAGATCTTGCCCGCTAGTACTGTGGCTCAGTCAGCATTTTGGGATACAGCCCAATCAGACCAGTATTTCCTCTCTTGAGCTGGATTGAGGAGGGAACATGGGGACTGAAACCTTGATTGCGTCTGCTTTAATTATCCCAAAAAGGTAAAAAAGCACTGGGTGGAGGAGCCCAGCCCCCTCATTAGGGATCACTGGGGATACCAAGCAGCATTGCTGTTGAGAGTGTGAAGGCAGAAGGAAGCTGAGAAACAGCTCTTAGTGATGTCCCTTGGCTGAGACCCCATAGGAAATGGCGAAGTCCTGTATTTTATGGCACTGAAAAATTGGTAAGACTTGGAAAAGAGGAAAGTTCTGTAAGTCATTAGCCTCTGTAATCAAGAATTATGGATACTGTTGGAAATGGAAAGCATATCTGTGCTCAGAAGAACAGACATGATGTGTGAGTGTGTACATGTATGCATATGTGTGTGTGACAGTGTGTGTACATGAGTGTATGTGTGAGTGTGAATGTATGCATAAATGTGTGTGTATGTGAGTGTATGTGTGAGTGCATACGTGTGTACATGTGTATATAACACTTGAGTTTGTGAGTTTGTGTGAGTTTATATGCATATATGAGTATATATGTGACTTTGTATGTGATTATATGTGTGGGTACATGACTGTGTGTTCATGAGTGTTTTGTGAGTATATATGTGACTGTGTGAGTGTGTATGTAAGTGTATGTGTGATTGTGAGTGTATGACAGTATGTGTTCTGAGTGTATATGTGAGAATGTGTGAGTAGATGTGTTTGTGAGTGTGTGTATGTGTGTATATGATAGTGTGTGTTTATGAGTACATGTTTGGGGTATATGTGTATGTATGTGACTGTGTGTATGTGACTGTATATGTGTGTATATGATAGTGTGTGAGTATATGACAGCATGTTTGAGTGTATATGTATGTGACTGCATGTGTGAGTATATGTGAGTATATGTGTGACTGTGACTGTGTGTTTGTGAATATATATATGTGAGTATATGTATGACTGTGTGTATGTGAGTGTATGTGTGAGTGTGTATGTGTGTGTGATAGCATGTGGGTGTTTGTGTTTGTGAGTGTATATGTATGTGTGTGACTGAATATGTGGGTGTATGTGAGTGGATGTGTGTATATGATAGCATGTGTTTGTGAGTGTATGACAGTGTGTGTTTATGAATGTATATGTGAGTCTATGTGTGACTGTACATGTATGAGTGTATATGTGTATATGTGATAGTGTATGAGTGTATGACAGTGTGTGTGAGTGTATCTGTAAGTACATGTGTGACTGTGTGTATGTGTGAGTGTATATGTATGTATATGATAGCATGTGGGTGTTTGTGAGTGTATGACAGCATGTGTTTGTGAATGTATATGTATGTGTGTGACTGTGTGCATGTGTGTGTGTGTTGGTGTATGTGTGAGTGTATATGTGTGTATACAATAGTGTGTGAGTGTTTGTGAGTGTATGGCAGTGTGTGTTCGTATGTGTGGCCGTGTGTCTGTGAAACTGTGGAACCGGCAGTGGCTTGGGAATTGGGTCCTAGCTCCAGCCTAGTTTCATGCATTCAACAACTTTACATCTCAATTTCCTCTTTCATAAGACAAACCCACTGATAGGGCTCAGACTGGGTGGCCTAAACAACAGGCATTGATTTCTCAAAGTTCTAGGGGCTAGGGAGGCCAAGAGCTAGGTATTAGTAGGGTTGGTTTCTGGTGAGGGGCCTCTTGCTGGCTTGCAGATGGCCACCTTCTCACTATGTCCTCACAGGGCAGAGAGAGCACTTTGGTCTCTCTTCTTCTTATAAGGACACTAATTCCATCATGGAGACCCTGCATTCATAACAGTATCTAAACTTAATTACCTCCCAAAGGCCCCATCTCCAAATACCATCACGCTGGAGATTAGGGCTTCAACACAGGAATTTTAGGGGGCCACAAACATTCAGTCCATAACAGGGAGGGAATATGAAAGAGACTTCCCATGAGCTTAGGTGTTCTGAGTGGAAGACTGAGGGTGGAGGAGGAGCTTGGTGAGTCCAGCCCTTCAGCTGTATCCTCTGATGACTCATCCTCAGAGAGTCCATAGCTCTTCCAGGGGAAAAAATACCAAGGGACTGACAGAGGGGAGATTAACCGTGTTCTATGAAGCTTGTCACCTTAATGGCCTGATAAAAGGAGGTGACAGAGATCAGAATAATACCGTAGATCACTTACTGAATTGCCACTATCATTAACAGCCTTAATTAGTCCATAATATACTGAACCTCCACAGCGAGTGCCACTGTTAGAAGTGGAAATCAGGCCAGTCACTGGGGCAGCAAGCGGCAGGAATGCAAATGTCGAAGACCCCTCAGATCCACACAAAGCCTTCTGACCTTGGAATTCCAGGTACTGGCTCAAGCACAAAATTCAAACCTGAGTTTCTCATCAAGCCTGTCTCTGGCTCCTCTCTCTTTACAATCCTGTTCTCTTCCTCACTGCTCTGATCAATCATTGCAGCTCTCACTGCTTTCACTTCTCTTGATGATAATGCTACCTTACATGTGCATGTCGCTTTGCGCTTTTCCCAACTTGTGTCTGTGAGACTGTGGAACTGGTGGCAGTTTGGGAATTGGGTCCTAGTTCCAGCCTAGATTCATGTATTCAGCAACTCTACATCTGAATTTCCTTACTCATAAGATGAGCCTCTGCCAGTGGGCCATAGCAGCCCCAGCTGCCTAAGATACTCTCCTATTCCTATAGAAACTGTGTATTTGTTCGTTTCCACCCTGCTATAAAGAAATAACCAAGACTGGATAATTTATAATGAAAAGAGGTTTAATTGAATCACAGTTCCACATAGCTGGGGAGGCCTCAGGAGACTTACAATCATGGTGGAAGGGAAAGCATGCACCTTCTTCACAAGGCAGCAGGAGAGAAAGTGCATGTGAAGGAGGAGCTGTCAAACACTTGTAAAACCATCAAATCTCATGAGAACTCACTATGATGAGAACAGCATGGGGGAAACTGCCCCCATTATCCAATCACCTCCTACCAGGCTCCTCCCTTGGCACATGGGGATTATGAGGATTACAATTCAAAATGAGATTTGGGTGGGGACACAGAGCCAAACCATATCAGACTGGGAACATGAAATGAGGGCAAAGAAAGCAGCTGCCTGAGACTTGGCATCTGGTTACAATGTAGGTTCTTAATAGGCATCCTTAGCAGCAGGTAGCTCACCCCTGTGAACCATGCTCAGCTCTACAAACTAAGCCAACACATCTAAGAAGGCATCCCTGGCCCAAGGCACTGGGTGTGGTCCTAATCCCAGGGGAAACATCTGTTGGTCTCTCTAATACGCTCACGCTCTCAGCTGTGCCTACCTCTCTTGACCTGTACCTGAGCTGGGCACACAGGGTTGGCAGTTGGTTTGGGAAGTATGAGAGAAAGTGGGAGGTGGGGTCTGAGATTTTTATCAGATGAGGAGACTCAGAACCAAACCTCCCCATGGTTCAGAGTCTGCCACTGGGAGACAGAAAGGGTGTCTTTTTGTCAAAGGCCTCTGCCTCTCAGATATTGATTCATCATCTTTAATTTTGGACAGGGCATGCACATCATATATTCTTTCCAACCACAGATCAACTACCATTATTTCCTTCATCATCTTCCTCTTTAAATCTATCATGAAGGAATTACAGTGGCTGGGGACCATCTATTTCCCTGGAACCGATGCTGAAAGGGGGCTGGGATAACGAATGTCCTGTTAGAGAAAGGTAATGTTTTTCCCCTGAATTGAAATGCACCTTTCTGGTCACCCAGCCCCTTGAGTGGTGAAGAGGCAGGAAGCTGTGGAGCCAACCATTGCCTGTGCAGTAAGGTGGAAGCTGCTGGGGAGAAGCTGCTGGGCAGAAGAGCCATGGGGCAGCCAGAAACACAGGTCATGACCAAGTCTATGGTCTGCTTCTGTGCCAGGGATTCTTGGGCAAGACAAACGGCATACTTTTTGGTTGTGATAGTGATAGTGAATGTTTCTTGAGTGCTAACCATTTATCAAGTGTTAAGCTAATCTTCTAAGCTAAGCTTAAGCACCTTGCAAACATCCCATGAGGTGGGCGTGGCTACTGTCTCCATACTGTCTCGGCTGTACCATGAGGGGGAGGTTAACTCACCTGCCAGGGGGACAAAATCATAGATGTAAAGTTTGCACTCGACTCCAGAGCCCTCTGCTCACTCATTCCTCTGGGCCACTGTCTTTCAAACACTTTTGGCTGCAACCCATGGTAAGAAATACATTTTACCTATGACCCAATATCCACACATATATTTGAAATTAAACACCTTCCTAAAATAATACTTACCTTTAATGGTGTGTCATATATTCTGACTTTTGAAAATTTCCATTTTTTTTTTTTAAGAGACAGGGTCTCCTTCCGTCACCCAGGCTGGAGTGTAGTGGTGCAATCATAGCTCACTGCAGCCTCAAGCTTCTGGGCTCAGGCGATCTTCCTGCCTCAGCCTCCCCAGTAGCAGGAACTATAAGCATGTGCCACCACACCTGGATAATTAAAAAAATTTTTTTTGTGGAGATGGGGTCTTGCTGTATTGCCCAGACTGGTCTCAAACTCCTGTCCTCAAACAATCTTTGCCTTGGCCTCTCAAAGTCCTGGGATCACAGGTGTGAGCCACCATTCCAGGCAGGCCCTCATTCTTTTAAAAAAAGTCTTGTTGGATTTACCAAATTGACTTCTCAACTTGCGGATTGTGAACCCTCAGTTTGGGAACCCCTTCCCTTGGTGCCTGCAAAAGCCATTTTAACCACAAGGAGCAATTCTAATATGGCCTCTGAGACTGGAATGGAATTTCTAGGAGGAGAGAAACCCCCCAGCTTGATTATGCTGCATTTGGGTTTGGGGCAGACTCCAGAGGCCACTTCCTGTGGGGTGGGGGATGGGGGCAGGTGAACCAGCACACCTGGTGGCTGGAATTAAGGCGGGCTTTGCTGTGTTTCACGTATGTTAGGCACTGTGGGTGCTCTGAACATGCACATGAAGATTCCAACCCTTGAGGAGTTTATGATCTTTTTCGAAGAGCATCTCTGTGTAAAACAGCAAAAAAACCAATACCAGACAGACAGGGTCCTGCAGAAAGCTGAAAGAACATGGAGGAGCTTCGTCATTACCTGTCCGCAGGCAAGCCTTCCCACAAACAGAGCCGTAGTCCCATATGAGCTGCCCTTCCACTTAAAACATCTTTCTTCTCCCTCCTCCTCCT
Organism: Sapajus apella; assembly: GCF_009761245.1. Taxonomy (NCBI): domain Eukaryota; kingdom Metazoa; phylum Chordata; class Mammalia; order Primates; family Cebidae; genus Sapajus; species Sapajus apella. Next base: position 8,992,796 of record NW_022436947.1, read on the forward strand.
CCTGCAGGAAGAAGATTCAGTGGCAGATGTTTGAAATTCTCCCTCCCACCCCTGTCTCCAGCCACCTAATGCCCTTCCCTGGAGGTAACTAGCCCTTCTAGTTTCTTGTGTCTCCTTCCAGAAAGAGTCTAGCAAGTATAAGCAAGTGTAAATTGATTTTTTGACACAAATTACATTGTATCAAACTCACTGTTTTGCATCTAGCACTTCTATCTAGCACCTTTTGCATCTAGCACTTAATCTGTCTTGGAGATCACTGCGTAGCAATAGAGTTCCGTGTTGTGGTTTTTTCTTGAAACTTTCTAAAAAATTTCTGTTTGGGTGAGCCGTAGTTTCTTTAATCAGCCCCTAATGGATGAAACATTGTGATTATTTGCAATCTTTTTATAAAAACTAAAGCGGAGTGAGCAACCTACTTGCAGTCTGGGATGTGCCTAGATGCGGTAAGGTGGGCCCAGGAAGGCCTCTGCCTGCATCTCTGCTCTGCACCCTGCCATGTCCCCAATCCCTTGCCCTCAACTTCAAGTCTGTCTGCTTCCTCCCTAGTTCTCTCTCCTACCTCCATGCACCTGTGCATGCTGTTCCTTCTCCTTGGAATATCCCTTCTCCCTGGCTGACTTGCAACTCCTGCTGGGTCTCAGCTTGAGAAATCCTTTCTTAGGGGCAACTCTGTTCATCCCAGCATTCTGTAGACTTGTAATCAATCACTTAATACTATACAGGGTGACCCGAAGGTTTGTATGCTGTTGGGAATTTTAATACATTTATTCCTATAATACAAACAATCTGCAAGATGGAAAAGAGGAAATTTAATCATACTTTACATATTTAATTATAGAAATGTTGGCTTTCGACATATCCAGCATCATTTTAGATACATTTGGACAGAACCATTCTGTATAGCGAAGGGTTTATTACCTAGAAAATTAAGGTAAGAAATTAGAACAAATGAATCATTAAAAATTTCATTGAAATCTTGAGTAAATTCATTTCCTTTCACACTTTGCAATTTGCTTATAAGTTATATAGAAGGGAATTTATTAAAAACTCAAACTGCACAGGAATTACATGGATATCCTAATTTAATTATTTTTTACTGTATTTCATCTAAAACACACACAATTTTCCCCATGTTTAACATTTCTGAAAGGGAGATGTGTCTCACAGTTAAATGCTATCTTATGATGCTGTGGGCTGGACAGCAACATTGACTGCTGTGATCCTTGTCTGACCATGCACAGACTTGGTTATGGGTGCTTACATTGTCATCCCTCCAGTGGAGTTAGGTGCATGATGGACATTGCATATATGGGGTTTACTTTATATTTAAAATATCTTTTAAAAAACAACGTCACTCTAATTTGGTACTGAAACAAAAAGGTTATATAGAAAGAAAACACAATAGCAGGGTGTCAATTTGATGCTAGCAAGCAAAGCAAATTTTTACTATTCAAAAAATAAGGTCAATAGTCTCTTGCAAAGCAACAACAAAATGCTTTACAAGACTGTTGTAGCCTGATTTGTATCTCCTCCAAATTCACATGTTGAAGCTTTGAACCCCCAATGTGACTGTATTTGAAGATAGGGCCTGTGGATGAGGTAATTAAGGTTAAATAAGGTCATATGAATAGATCCCTCATCCAACATGACTGGTGTCCTTACAAGAAGAGACATCAGGGATGTGTGAGCACAGAGGAAAGGACGTGTGAGGACACAGCAGAAAGGTGGCCATCTGTAAGCCAAGGAGAGCGGGGCCTCAGGAGAAGCCAAAGCTACCTGCACCTTGATCTTGAACTTTGGTCTCCAGAATTGTGAGAAAATAAAGCTCTGTTGTTTAAGCCAGCAGGCTGTGATATTATGCTATGACAGCGTGAGCAGATTAATATAAGGACAAAGAAAGAAAGAGTCCACAGAGGGATGAAGCTATGTTACAGTTACATTAGTGTGCAAGAATTGTGTATCACAGGCAAGCATGGAAGCATCAGCATCCATGTGCATGATGAGTGTCAAGAACTTGAAAGAAAGTCTTGGAAGCAATAGACGATCACACTTTTAAGAAATATGGCCTCATCCATCATCCATTCATGGTGCCATTTTCAAGTCTGTGTTGGAAAGTGATTCAGAAAACTTCCACACTGAATAAGAAGTTTTAGGGATGATAGTATAATTTATTTTGCTTTTATTCCTCTTTTTGCCTGTGTAAGAAAGAACAACACAAACTAAGTGATTCTAAAAGAGTTTTTCAATAAGTTTAAAAGTCCTAAGTGATAAGAAGTATTGAAGTATTGTGTTTAATTGGCTGTGCTTCTGCTTCTGCTGCTGCTGCTGCTGCTGCTGCTGCTGCTGCTGCTTCTTCTTCTTCTTCTTCTTCTTCTTCTTCTTCTTCTTCTTCTTCTTTTCAGTAGACATAAGACAATGGTGTGTCACAAAGTCAGTAGTGTCCTGGATTTGTTGAAATATTTTGTATTAGCTTAGGCTGCCATTACAAAATACTGAAGATTGGGTGACTGAAAAACATTGATTTTTCTCATACTTTTGGAAACCGTAAGTTCACAATTAAGGTGCCAGCATATGTGGTTTCTGGTGGTGTCTCTCTTTCTGGCTTGCAGATGGCTGCCTTCTCTCTGTGTGCTCTCATAACCCCTTTTTTTGTATGTCCAGAGATAGCAAACTCTGGTCTTTCTTCCTCTTCTTATAAGGAAACCAGTCATATAACCTCATTTAACCTTAGTTACCTCCCCAAAGGCCCTATCTCCAAATACAGTTACATTGGGCTTAGGGAGCCAACAAATTAATTTTGGGAGGGAGAATGCAATGCATTCGATAACCTATGGTTAGGTTATAGCATTTATTTAGGTGTGAGTTTCTCTTACCAACTGAAAGTTCCCGGAAAGCTGTAAGTTCTTTGATTGTCAGTTCTATGATGATCACGTCTTCTCTGGTCACTGGGTACTCCAGCACCCAGCACGTGGTCTGGCACACAGCAGACACTCCATGAACATCTGTTGGCTCACTGCTATCTCTTCCTGATCCTCTGCAAGAATGGAGCACCATTTCTGCTTTGGAAAAGAATGTCAGAGGTCTCTCATGTATGCTTCAGACACTGGTGTCAAGGCCAAATCCTGTCTTGGTTATAATTACTTATCATGGATGATAGTGCTAGAATGTTGGAGCTCTGCAATCCTCATAAATGTAGCCAAATTCCCTCAACTCACATATGAGGAACCTGGGCAACGTTCTTACCCAAAACCAGTTAGAGGAAGGGCTGTGGCTGGAGCTTGAGTATCCTCTGTGGTGCCCTTTCTACCCATGACTCTGATCAGTGGTCTGGAAATTGACAAGTGTCACAAGGAACTGGGTGCTATGCCTTTAAGACTTTTACAATTTGAGTATAGAAGCCAGAAATTTATCATTGGAAAATTACATGCATTTTTTCCCTAGCTATAGATGAAAACATTAACATTATTTTGGAGAAGATTAATCCTTTGTTCTGCAAGACACCCTGAATGGCCCCTTCGGTTCCACCCACGCTGGGGAACCCGTGGGGAGGGCAGGGGTGTGGCGGGGAGGGCAGTGGTGGACAGTGTTGACTCAATGCAGAGCTAAAACCTGGAAAGATAAATGTTCATTTCAGGAACATTTTACTACTGGTGATTGTGGGGGCGTGTGGTTCTTGGCAGGGCTTCAGAGAATGAGGGACAAGCTGAGTGGCAAACATTATATTTTACTTTGCCTGAATTCTTGCTTTTTCTTATAAACACAATGATGTTGTTGTATACATGGTCGTGATGGTGAGAGGTCGGGGAGGTTGGGAATTGCTTTCAGGAAAATAGGGGCAGAGAGAGGACACAAGAGCATGAGGTTTCATCTTCCCTTTGGGCTGGAAGTGAAAACTGAGGCATAGGCTACCCTGCTATAGAAAATTAGCACAGAAGACCCAAGGACTGGAAGAAATGTCACTGTCCCTTTTAATGGAAAAGCCCTGGATCTGGGCACCCAGGCTGTGGAGGATGGATCAGCACTGAATCTCAGACAGAGAAGCTATTCTGGGTCTGCTGGCCTGGGTTATAAGGTCTGGGGGCTCCAACCTTGGCACCATGAAGGGTGTTCTCAGTTCGTCCTTGGATGGTGAACTTTGATATGACCCACATGCTGTGGAGTTGCTGCCCTGGGACACCAACCCCTAGAGCATCATGTGAGGGGTACCCACTGGAACTGGGATGTGCTGGACACTTGGGTGTAATTCCTGAGGACCTTAAGGATATCTGGAGACTTGAAAAGATAAGATGTCCTGTGATTAAGCAGGCTGGGGCTCAGAGTCATTGCTCTTTGTATGTTGAATGTCAGTGAGCATTTGTCCCCACAGGCTAAGACATTCTGGTTAGACACACACCAGAGCATCTCTTTTTCTCTCTAAGCTCAAAATGCTTCCTTACAATTATTATTTTTTTATTTCATGTGATCAAGGTAAAAAGGGTAAAAGAGAGTGGAGTTATAATTGCCCAGTAACCACGGGTACAAATGCTCAGCACTTTTTTTTTCTTTTTTCTATTTTTTGAGACAGAGTTTCACTCTGTGGGTCAGGCTGGAGTGCAGTAGTGCAATCGCGGCTCACTGCAATCTCTGCCACCCGGGTTCAAGTGTTTCTCCTGTCTCGGCCTCCAGAGTGTCTGGGATTACAGGCGCACACCACCATGCCAAGCTAATTTTTGTATTTTTAGTAGACACAAGGTTTCACCATGTTGGCCAGGCTGGTCTCAAACTCCTGACCTTAAGTGATCTGCCTACCTCAGCCTCCCAAACTGCTGGGATTACAGGTGTGACCACCGTGCCTGGCCCCGGTATTTTCTTTTATAGGAGTTTTACCCACATTGTCTCAGTCCTCCAACCATCCTAGGCCTAGACCTGCTATGATGTGCATTGATCTGCTCATGACCTCATGGGGCAGACAGGGATGGGGACAGGGCTGTGCCTGTCATGAGAGCTGCCCATGATAGAGGGACAGACGTGGGGAAACTCAGCCCCAGTCTCTCTTGTACACACAGCTGTGTAGGGAGGAGGCTGTCCACTGAAGCAGAGGCTCCATCATGGCAACACAGAGCCTGGGGGTGGATGAGAGCCGGGACTGCAGCCAGGGCTTTGGTCAAAGGCTGTCAGTAAGTTCTACTATGGAAGACAGTGGAGCCCAGCTGACCACTGGAGCTGTGGGCAGACTCTAGGACTGAAGGAGGCCAGGAAGCCCCTGCTTAGTGTTCATTTTTGGATTTAGGCATTGGAACCAAGGTAGAAAACTTTATAGTGGGGAGAATGAAAATGAGCCACCATAGAAGCTTCCTGTCTTGGTTAGGATCAGTTCAGGATCTAGGCAGGGAGTGGAGGAGGGAAGTCCCTGTAGTCAGCCTGGGACTGACTACAGTCAGAGGAGGAGAAGGGAGGGCAAAGGCCTGGGAGATGAGGCAAAGGCTCACACTTGCGGTTTTGGGATGTCCTTTCCTCATTTTCAGTTATTTGCTTGTTGATGGATTTTTCTGCTGGAATAACTACATCACAGGTGGGGAAACTGAGGCATAGGACCGGTCAATGCTAAGGCTGCCAATAGTTTCTCACAGACTTGGAAGACAAGCATGGTTTCTGTCAGCCCTCCAGGATCTTCTTAGGCAGAAGCGGGAATGAGGGGCAGCTGAAAGCAAGTCTGCGGACATCTCTGCTAATATTTTGCTTCTAGTTAAAGAGCATTTCCAGCATCTGAGAGCATTGTGTGGCCTTCCCCCTGTGCAGGGTGTGGAAAATTGCATTCGCCTGTGCTCAAGGTAGCCAAGGAGAACCTGGTATGTGCAGGGGCCCTGCTCTGGTCTCTTTGTCAATTCCTCTGTGACAGTTGCAGATTCAGAGACCACACTTCAATTATGTACCCAGCAGGTGAAGGGGTGCTTGGACAGGGCGATCACGTTGAGATCAAGGAGGTAATTCATCCTTTTTACAGCTAGGAAAGGGGGAGGGATTGTGTATACCGATTGTTGTCCTGGCCTGAGAGTGGGATGGTCGATGAGGAATGGGGGAGGGGAGAGACCGAGAAAGAGAAGGGTAAAGAAGCTTAGAGCTGAGAGAATGATCAAAAGGCTCTTTGGGAATGGACTTGCAGAGCCATCTATCTCTGCATCCCCTCTGGCTCATCCTTGCCATTCCAGGCATTTCAACAAAGCACTGTTTCTGCATCAAACAATACCAAGAAGACTTGAGGCAATCCTCGGAGGGAGGGCTTGCATGTTGGAGGAGCTGGATGGAGCAGAGTTCTCCCCACCTGCCCACCTCCTGCATCCCGCATCCTTTGCATGCAGCTAGCTGTGGTCTCTGCAACCTCATTCAAATACCAAAGGCGAGGGCTGGCTTGGGTTTGCCCAAGGGAGGCCTGAATGATTCAGTGCCTGAGGCCAGTAGCGTTTCTGGGAGAGAATGAAGATCAGAGAACTGCTGGGCTGAGAAGTCCTTTCTCTGCTCAAAAAAAGTCACCTTATTAGGGTGCAGTGGGGGAAGCTCGTGGGGTGGCATCATATGAAATCTGACCTTCAAAGGCTGTATGTGAATCTGGAAGGGCAACAACAGTGCAGGGTTTTGGCAGGTGACTGGCTGCTACTCCCTGGGCCTTGTATGCCTGTACTTTGAAGCCCACTTGCATCAGGGCATTTGAGAGTTTACATAGGAACCCCAGCATGGAGCTGAGAGTATGGAACAACAGCCAATCTCTCACTCCTGGGGGGCCATTCCTTGATGTGGTCTCTGAAGCTCACAGATTCTTGGAAAGCCATACCCCAGAAGCCCACACCTGGAACATCAGACTATAAAGGGAATCTACCAACCCATGTGGCTAGAAGTCCAGGCTGCTGGTGCCTCAACTTCCCTCCTTGACTTGGACTAGCCTCTTCTCTCCTCTGCCCCCTGCCTGCTTCCTTGTGGTCCTCGATTCCTAGGCCCCTGCACTCCCAGAAGCCTGTTGGCTGAGGAGCTCTTCTGGCTTTTGGCTATGAAACCCTTGGTTTGCTTTGAGCTCTTGTCCGGAGCTGAGCCAAGCTGGGTGTTAGATGGGAGGCTTCGAGCTGGAAGCTTCTTGCTCTCATTTTCCATCCTTATTGAAAGATGGTGGATGCTTTTCCTCACACCTCCCTCTGCACATTGGAGCCTTTTGGAGGGGATGCCTACTCCTGAAGCTCTCTACCCTCTGAGTTCTGTTGAGAGGGCTTCTCCTAACAGATCCCTGCAGCTTCTCATCCATCCCCCGGCCTCTTGGCGGAATTGCACCCCATCTTCGTTGCCTGCACACAAACACATGCCATTCATTTACTGATTTCAAGTTCAATAATCTGGCCCTTGGAAAATTCCTGTTGTTAAGTATAAATGTGGAACTTTCTGATGCTGTTGCTGTTGTGTGATTTTGCATCTTGCTGTGTTAGTTGGGGGTTTGAGGCCAGCCTGACATAAAGCACGGGGCAGGTGCAGGGCAGTGGGGCCAGAAAGAACCCAACCTGGGGAGCTCAGGAATTGTCGCAGTATCTCTTCCTCTCCAGTCCTCCAGGAAACCTCTTAGCAATGTATGCTCACATTGTTTTTTCTTTTAATTGTTGGGAACATACTCCACTGTGCCTTCTAGCTCTTGGTTATCTTGAATCCAGCACTGTATTTTGTCTTAGTTGCATGCCTGTGACTGTGATCATCCTCCTAGCCAATTTACAAGCTCCTGGGTACAGGGGCCATATCCCTAAATCCAAGTATACAGTTCAAAAAATCTATTCAAGTTCTGACTCTGTGTCAGGTGCTCTGCTGGTATTGAGAGTGCAAAACTAAGTATGCTGTGACCTTTGTCCCCAAGGAGGAAGCAATGGACATAGACTTCAGCAGAACACGGTGACTGTATTAGTCAGGGTTCCCTAGAGGGACAGAACTAATAGGATATAAAGGGGAGTTTATTAAGTATTGACTTACGTCATCACAAGGTCCCACAATAGGCCATCTGCAAGCTGAGGAGCAAGGAGAGTCAGTCCGAGTCCCAAAGCTGAAGAACTTGGGTTCAGTGTTCAAGGGCAGGAAGCATCCAGCATGGGAGAAAGATGTAGGCTCGGAGGCTAGGCCAGTTGAGTCTTTTCACATTTTTCTGCCTGCTTTATATTCTAGCCGCACTGGCAGGTGATTAGATGGTGCCCACCCAGATGATGGGTGGGTCTGCCTTTCCCAGCCCATTGACTCAAATGTTAATCTCCTTTGGCAACACCCTCACAGACACACCTAGGATCAATACTTTGCATCCTTCAAAGTTGAGACTCTGTATTAACCATCATAGCAGCCATCATGACAAGGCAGGCATGCACATCCACATGTCCCAGATTGTGTGAGAGGTGGTGGCCAGATGGGGATCTCAGAGGGGTTCCTTGAGAAGCTGAGACCTGAGTGAGGCCTGCAAGGGTGAACAGAATTATGTGGAAAAGGGAGAGGGCAATATTCAGAGAGAGCAGCATGTGCAAAGGCCCAGGGGCACTTGTTGAGTGATCTAGAGGAAGTCCTATGTTTCTGGAGTATTGGATTTAAGGCAAAGAGTGGGATTGGATGGTGTGGATGAGTGTGGCTTTCTGTATGTGTGTGTGTAGTATGTGTATGTGTTGGGGCAGGGTTGCTGTGTGTGTATCAGGGACGTGTGTGTGTGTGTGTGTGTGTGTGTGTGTTTGTTGTGCCAGATCCCTACTCACTCCTTTAGGGATGGAACCATGTCAGAGAGGCCAAAGAAAAGACCAGAGCCAGTGAATGAGACATAGGGTTTATTGAGGCCTTACATACGGGGCAGTGTAGTGGCAGTGGGCTAGATAGGAGAACTTACTATTTGTAAAAAGCATGCAGTTTATACAGCATATTCACTCAGCACCCTCCGCCCAGGAACCTGCACCTAGCATCCTCCATTTAACCCTAAACAAAGGGCCTTGATGCCCTGTGTGTCCTGCATTCCAAGGAATAGGCCAGGGGTCAGATGACCCTCAGATTAGGAGTGAGGCTCTGGGCTGGCCACTCCTGGATTTCTTAGCTTGGAACTCCAAAACCAACACTCTTCTTAGACCACATGGCCAGTCTCAGGATATGCTTAAGTTATTGCTGTCAGGTGCATCTGCCATACACCGTGTGTGTGTGTGTGTGTGTGTGTGTGTGTGTGTGTGAGAGAGAGAGAGAGAGAGAGAGAGAGAGAGAGAGGGAGGGAGGGAGAGAGTATGTGATGTGGTGGAGTTGCTGTGTGTGCTGAGTGGGAGAGGCTCAACTTGATTCCGTGTGTGACAAGGAAGGAGATACTGATGGGAGGAGGTGAATCACAGGTTTGCATTTTGGAAAGCTCAATGTGGGGAAAGATGGATGGGCTGTGGGGACCCGGAGCAAAGCTAATTCAGTGGTCCACCAAAGAGTTGATGAGGGTCAGAGTCAGAGAAGCAGCTGGGGGAACATGTGAAAAATATTTAGGAGATACAATGGTCGGGACCAGATCCTTACCTTTAACTGTTCAGTTCCTGAATATGTCCTTGATGACACAGTAGACTGAGGAAGAAACAATCAGCACAAGAATGAGAACCTCAAGCCCCACTGTTTTCTCAATCACCTGGAGCAAATTGTGTTTGTCCTCCTCTGTCTCAGGCAATTTTAGACTTTTGCTGTCTGCAGCCCACTCAGAACACTGCCTTCATTGATTTAATTTCTCTCTCCCCATCTCTTTGCCCACCTCCCCCTACACACTGACTGCCCAAAGGGAGTGTGAAAAGCCTGGTTAGGATGGAGGATGCCTTGGATAGGAGCAGACACAGGCTTGTGATGTTCCCAGCATTGAACCTGGGGGTCTGTCTCCCCCACCTTCCACTCCACGTTGGCCTAGAGGCTCAGCTCTATGTCCCAAGAACACAGAAGATTAGAAGAGATGATCTCTGGCTCCAAATGCTGTAAAAGGATCACAGTAGGTCCCAGATAGTTTCCACTGGTCTTCAGCAAAGTGGGGAAAATGTGGAGGCTGTCCTATTTTTCATGAGTCTAAATTTATTCCATTTAAGTTTCTGCTTTTATCTCAAGATTATCTTCATTCCATCTTGTGGCGTTAACAAGTCATTTAAAGAATGAAGCGATAGTGATAATGGGATTTATTTTTAATGTGCTTATTTGGCAAAATATAAACTTGGCAATTTTGTATTTATCTACCCTCCCCAAATTATTTTGAATTTTTCTTGGCAGGTGAAATCTCTTAAGCCTGGGAGCTGTTGAGATGGATGCTACATTTCTATCCCAGGGGGTAGATAATGGGTAAGAGCCTAACTCTGGAACCAGGCATATCTAAGCTCACACTCAGCTCTAGCTTTTGCTCACTGTGTGACTTTTGGACTTTAGGTCGTCCCTGATCTGTGAAGTGGGAATAATATAGTAGCTACTTTATAGGGTTGTGAGGATCAAATGAGTTAATATGTATTCTCTGTTATTATTACTTCTAAAGATTATCATTAAAGATATCATTTGCTTGTCTACCATGGGCTCTAATTTCAGAAATTCTACCCAAGAAATTTAGAATGGTCTTCCTCCACTATTTTCTTTTTTTTCTTTTTGAGATGGAGTCTAGCTCTGTTGCTTAAGCTGGAGTGCAATGATGTGATCTCGGCTCACTGCAACCTCTGCCTCCCAGGTTCAAGCAATTCTCCTGCCTCAGCCTCTTGAGTAGCTGGGATTCCAGGTATGTGCCACCATGCCCAGCTGATTTTTGTATTTTTCAGTAGAGATGAGGGTTTCACCATGTTGGCCAGGCTGGTCTCATACTCCTGACCTCAGGTGATCCACCTGCCTCTGTCTCCCAAAGTGTTGGGATTATAGGCATGAGCCCCATGCCTGACCTTCCTCCGCGAATTAATCCAATCCCTCTCATACTTCTTTGGCATTTTAGAGTTTTGATGAAAGGAATGAGCAGAAATAAAAAGGAATGGAAAGGAGAGAGCTTAAAGCTGGAACATCTGACTATGTTCCTTAGTGTAAGATCAGCCCTACTTCCAAGCATGCAGCTTGTAGCATTGGCTTGGACGTATAGCATAGATTTAATCTTCCCAGGAACAATGAGGAGGAGTGGGTGAGGAGCAGATGAGACCATTGGGTTGGGGGAGATTCTATGGAGTTGAGTGTCAGGGTGAAGATATTTCAATGAAAGGCTTATTCAGGGCCACAGCGACCCTGGGATCTCAGGGCGAAAAGATCAGATAAGAGCATTTGGAAAAGCTTCCAGCCTGGGATATCATTTAGAGCAGGCACTCACTAGACAATGTCTTCATTCCTTCCTCTAGAGCTTGGGCTTAGCTAAATGGTCTACTGGAAATGCCATATCTCCCCACTCCCCATCCAAATAATACTCTTCCTACAAGATCATTCAGTTCAGTTTATTTATCAAACACTTAAGTATATTATCTTCTAGAAGCCAGCTACTGGGCTCAGTTCTGAGGACTCAATAGGACGAAGGCACCTTAAGAATAAGGGCTGTGCCTCTTAAATTGTTTGTGTCTCATGAATACACAAAGCAATGAGATAAACTTAGTCTTTCAAAGCATCAATTTTACTTGAAGATTGAAGAAAGAAAATAAAGCAATTTAAATACCAAGTAATTAAAAATAATGTTCTTATATTAAAATAAACAGATCCATTATGGAATAGGGGCAAAATTTGCATATATTTGAAAAATAAAACGTGAGATTTCAAAGAAATTTTATGCAAGTGGTTGACTCTTTTGGATTCCATCCCAGATACTTGGGAATACACATGTTAATTCTCTGCCACTATGGGTGTTCTGGTTTAAAAGTTTGGAAGTTCTTTCTGTGTGTCATGGGAAGAAACTGAAGGGTTCTAGTTAGGGAAGAGTCACAATGAAGGTTGTAGTTTAACAATGTCACTCTTGAGGAATACCGGGTAAACTTGCAGATCAAACACTTAATTTATTTCTACTCCCTCCCCAAACTCCACTGACATGCCCATAAAGAGTCAAATAAAAAAGCCAAAGAAATGAAATGGATAAACAATGTCTACAAAATTGAGGATACTGGAAAGCAACAGGCACATGACAAATGACTTAGCAGTGCAGAGAAAGCTAAAACTGTGCTGGGGAAAAACCAAGAAGCAAAGTGATTTGCAGAAAGAACCAGAAATCAGAGGCGATGGAGTCTGAAGTCTTCTGTTATAGATTGGGTGCTTTGTTGAAGCCCAATCCCCAGTGTAACTGTATTTGTAGATAGGGCCTTTAGGAGATAAGTAAGGTTAAATGAGGTCATAAGGGTGCGGCCCTAACCTGATAAGATTAGTGTCCTTATAAGAAGAGATACCAGGGAACTCTGTCTCTCCATGCATTCTCAGAAGAAAGGCCATGTGAGGACACAGTGAAAAGGCGCCATCTGCAAGCCAGGAAAAGATACCTTACTGAAAACCAAATTGGCCAGAACCCTGATCTTAGTTTTCTAGCCTCCAGAACTGTGAGAAAATAAATTTCTGTTATTTAAATCCAGCCCATGATGTTTCATTATGGCAGCCCAAGCTAAGACACTGGCTGTAATAGGAGAAATAGTTAAAAATAGTTATAAGGGGCAATTGGACTCATGGTTCCCAATCCTCAGTATGCATCACTTTCATCTAGAAGAGTTTAAAAATATGCAGGTCAGGACCTTACCCCAGAAACTCAGAGGTAATGGTTCAGGAGAGGATCTAGGCATCAGTTTTTAAAAATGTTCCCCAGGAGATTCTAAGGTGCACTCAGCATTAGAATAATAGAATAGGACCTACCATACGCCCTTTGCGAATCTACATACTCAGGTATCTACCTATGACTTCAGTGCAGGAATGAAGCTTTTCTCTCTAGAGAAGTCGTACCCAGAGAGTCTCTAGACTCAGAGGACCACCAGATAAAATTGATAGTGAGGTTGAGTTAAAGCCAATTTACTGAGGCCTCTTATTCCCCTTCTTCCATTCAGCTTCCCAGAATGCTGGTAGGCAAGTTTATTTGTCCAAGGCAGGAGTTCTAATTATTCCTCCCTGAGTAAAACAATATACCCAAGATAAAGATCTAAAGGTATTGCCACTTGGGGTCTCCTTACAAAAGGTCCTGGGCATACCTGATCAATCAATAGTGAGGTCAACTAGTGGAAAAGGTGGTGACAGAGCTTTCAGTCAGCATTTGAATGCCTTACTCTTGAACGTAAATAGACAGCCAAGGACATAACACATCTGAAGAAATATTTTTAACATGAGACAGAATTTGAACTAAGCAAATCAGAAGGAACTCAGAAGAAATGAATGCAAGGCATAGTATGGAATGAAAACAAAAATGTCCCCATGATGAAAATGCTTTGGGATCTAAGACAGGATACTACATTCATAAAACAATAACAGAAGGTTGTGAAACAGGGAATTTCAGAGAACAAGATCACAGCAATTAAAAATAAGAGAACAGAAATAACTCTTAAAGAAAAAGTTTCAGGATAGAGTTGAGGAAAACCTAGAGATTAGATCAAATTAACCTAGAGACTGAAATGGAAGAAAAAATAAAGAAAATCCAGGAGATCCAATGAATAAAAGATACTTAGAAAAAGAGAAGAGAGGAAATGAGGGCGGGGAGAGAGACAGGACATTTTTAGAAATGAACCCACAAACAAAAAGACATGTTCAAAGAATATGAGTTTCCAGACTAAAATGATCTGTTGAATGTTCAGCATAATGAAGGAGAAAAAACACCCTGACAGAAAACATTATGAATTTTTAAAATGCCATATAAAGACCCTAAAAGCTGAGACAGAGGGGAGGGGGGAGAGAGAGAGAGGGGGAGAGAGAGAGAGAGGGAGAGAGAGAGAGAGTGATAGAGAGAGAGAAGACAGAGAAGGGAAAGAGGGAAAGAGAGAGAGGAATAGAGAGAGAGAGAGAGAAGAGAGAGAAGGGAAAGAGAGAGAGAGAGACAGAGAGAGAGACAGAGAGAGAGAAAAATACAAAAGAGCAGGAGTCAACACAGCATGGGTCTTCTTATCAACAATGTTAAAAGTTGGAAGACCATGAAGCCATATCTTTGGAATTCTGAGAGAAAATACTTTTGAACCTAGAATTTTATATCCAGCTAAACTGCCTCAAGTATGAAGATAGAATAAATTTTTAGAAAGGCAGGTCTCAGAATATTACTACCTGTATACTCTTTACAGGAAGCTCTTAGAAAATGTGTTCCATGAGGATGAGGACTACTGAGCAGGATTGGAAGGCTTCTGTCCATATTGGAAAATGGAAGAGAGAGCTACAGGAGGGACGTCTTCAAGTAAAAAAATGTTAAATGGGTTGATGACCAGGTGTGTTTAAACACATTGAGAATAAATATTCTGGTGGAGGGTTTCGAGAGATATTAGTAAGGAGAGATATTAGAGATATTAGTGAGATATCTGAGTCCATTCTTGTTGCTATAACAAAATACTTTAGATTGGGTTATTTATAAAGAACAGACATTTATGCTATCATAGTAGAAGGCTGAGAAGTCCAAGGTCAGGGTGCCAGTGGATTCATTGTTTGGTGAAGGCTATTCTCTGCTTCAAAGATGGTGTCTTCTTGCTTAGTCCTTATATGGTGGAAGAAGCAAATAACGTGCCTTCACATTATGGAAGGGATGAAGGGCAAAAGGGCCTAGTGAGTCTGCTTGAACACTTTTATAAAAGCACTAATCCCATTTATGAGGGTGGAACCCTAGTGACCTAATTGCTTTCTCTTAATACTGTCACATTTGGTCTTAATTCCAGCATAAGAATTTGTGTGTGTGGGACATATAAATTCAAATGATAGAACTGAGGCCTACATAAAAACTGAGCACATAAGACAACTAGGGAAAACTAACAAACAAAACTGTACAGGAAAAGAAATGTAATCATAGTATATGCATGGATCAGCTGTGAATAATGCTACAGAGTCAAAAAACAATAGCAGTGAAACTTGTGATATAACAATCTCAGGAGAATAAAGACAGGAAAAGTGTGTGTCTATAAAAGATCTAAACCTTCATCTTTCATAACAGGAATTTGATAGATATCTAAAACTGAAAAGCATCAACAAATTGAATCATAAGCATGTTATTTAGAAATGTAAAAATAAATATCAGAAGGTGATGGGATGGGTGTTGGGAAGAAATACCATTCTTTCTTATGACCCATGAGTTACATTTGGTTTAATAAACTTTTAGTACTTTAATAAAACTAAAAGTTAAACTACAGAGATTGGAAATATCACTTTTGTAGATATTGAGAGAGGGAATTGATGAAGGTTCTGCCAAGGTGGAGGAGGTAGTCAGGAGCCATTGAAATTTTCTTGTCATCGTTGGTTGGATTCCAACAGGCAGGCTCTTTATTAAGGAGGGTCCTTGGGGTCAACATCTGTGAAAGGACGTGGACAAAGGACCATGTTGTTCTGTGATGCAGGCTCACTCGCTGTCTCAGATGGCCCTACAGGGTGCTCCAGAGCTATACCCTGGGTTGGGCTGAGATGCATGCACTATGAGTGAGACAGTTCTTTGCAGCTGAAGCAATATCATCAGTGGTTGACAGATGTGTTAGGTCATTCTTGCATTGATATAAAGAAATATCTGGGACTGGGTAATTTATAAAGAAAAGAGGTTTAATTGGTTCATGGGTCTGCAGTCTTCTAGGGAGTGCTCAGGAAGTTTTTACATGTGGTGGAAGGAAAAGTGGAAGCAGGCACATTACTTTGTGTAATGTGTAATTACACTTTGTGTAAAGTGGCCAGAGCAGAAGCAAGAGAGATGCAGGGAGATGCTGCAGACTTTTAAATTACCAGATCTTAGGAGGGCTCACTCACGATCACAAGGACAGCACCAAAATGATGGTGCTAAACTACTCATGAAAAATCTACCTTCATGATCCAATCACCTCCCACCAGGCCCAACCTCCAATACTGGGGATTACAATTCAACATGATATTTGGGTAGGGACAAATATCCAAACTATTTCAAAAGCTGAAGGCTGAGCACTGATAGCTCTCCCAAAGCTGAGGCAAAAGTCCTTCAATTTAGATTGAGGGGGAATCTGGGCTGTGCATGACAGTGTCCACTACAGTAGGTAAGGAATGACGAGAGGATGGTGGCTTGACCTAGCTTGTGGCAGTGAGAATGTGGAGGAGGGAATAGATTTCAGAGGTACTTAGAAGGTAAAGTCTACAAAGCCTACTTGATTGGTGGTGATGAATGAAGGGAAGGAGAATGAATTAGGATCATCTGGTATAACACCAATTTTCTTGCTTGTAAGGCTGGACTCAAAGACGGTGTATGAGGACAAGGGTGATGAATTCAGTTTGGGATACACTGAATAGAGAGGGCTGTGGGAGGAGAAGACCTGCTTTAAGCTTCTATTTCAGATTCAGATCCTTTCTCTTAATTACTGATGGCTTTGTTTTCTGAATTCCACAATCAAGCCCTGAAATACATTTCCTATAAGAATGTAAACTCCATGAGAGCAGAATTGTTGTCTGTCTTGGTCTTTGCTGTATCCCAGTCCCTAGGGGAGACCCTGGTATGAAGCATGTAGCAGTATGTGGATATTTGTTGTTGACCCAGTGTGATGTTCCCATGTCTCCTTGTAGTATCTGACTGCTTCATGAGAGTGCAAGCCTTTTGCAGTGATAGTATGAAAATTATTTTACTTCTCTGCATTCTACAGCACATGGCACATTGCTGGTATGCATGTGTCAAATGCATAAGGATGAACCGATTGGTGGTTCTCAGGCCTCTGAGATGAGGGGATCTCAGGCCTCTGACTGCCTAGGACTCCACACACCCCACCCTGCCTCCCAGGCCTGCCTTCTGTGATGGTCTCTCTGGTTCTTGATGTGACAAATGCTCTACAGGATATGTTGGAATGGTGTGAAAAGATGGTGGGGCCCAGAGACAGGGGGAAATCCCCATGAAACATTGCAGAATTAGCCAGTTTTATTGGAGATGAACTCACATTATGTACATTAGCAAGAGAAGGAGGTAGTTGCATTTTAAGGACACACATTATCAGAAGAGCAGAGTTAGGGGTCTCCTGAACTTCCCAGTTCTGCTCCTTCAAGGTCCAGCACTGTGCTGGGCAGGAGGGACTTTCATCACATGGTTGCATGACCCTCAACCCAGGGAGGCTTGATTTGGCACTCTCCACCTCTCCTGGGCTGAAGTCATCAGTCTGTACCCCATCAGGGGTGGGAGGTTCTTTCAAATTGCCTAGTCCTCACTTTTGAGATGGAAAAAGTAAGTAGAGGACAAATTTGAAGAACAAAGAAGAAAAAAATCATGAGGGTCAAATACATTGCTTTATTTTTGGAGCTCAGAGTCCTGCGGGTGAAAATGCATTCACAGCATTGGCCATTTGTGGGGAAGAGTTATTTTATCTACTTCATACTAAGAGAAGAAATTGGGCAATCTAGAAGCAGAAACAAGTCCGATGATTTGGTTGGTTTATTCTCTCTTACCCTGGACCCTTTGTATGCGTACTTCCTGTTCAGACTTCTGGACTGATTTAGGAGCTAGGTGAACTTTTGAGGTTTATGGTGAAATTAATTCTAAGGGTCGTGGCAGGTTGTGGGGAGCCTACATAGGGCAGCCTTTGCCAAATTTGCTGGTGGGGCTGGTGTTTAACTCTAAGCTTACTGAGTGCTAAATCATCAACCAGAGAGTTATCAGGAACAAGTTCGTGACTTATACCAGGCCCCAGGAACTATAGTTTTCAAGTTTATGTTTCCCTTTCCAAGACTGAGTAGCCCCTGGATGTGACTTTTCATATGAAGTAGGACTTGAGTTTTGAGTTGGTTTCCAGGTCATGAGGATGAGTTTGTGCTGATCTACCCATTTTCTCTATTCTTCCCACACATACAACCCCATGTGACCTCTGGCATAAACTATTTGGCATGGACTTGGTATGGGCTCTGTAATCTATGCTCATGAGCAAGGACCACCTTTCTCAGTGTGAAGAGACAGAACCTGTAGCTGTGAGAGCCAGCCAACCAGACATGTGCTTATGGCCAGGGACTGGAGTCTGTATGTGGTTTGCGTATCGCTGTGATCTTAATGAATAGTATGCCACCATCACCACTGGTGCTACCATTATGATGGCAGCATCAAAGTCTTGGCAGTGAGAGTAGGATAAAGAGCCCTGGTACTTGGAGTCTGAAGATGTGGTTCCAGCCTTGCAACCGCCTTGGACTAGCTTTGTGGCACTGAGTATGTCACCTCATGTCTCTGAAATTCTGTTTCCGTTAAAAGGATGACAATCTCTATCTTGACTACATCACAGTAGGTTCTGAATATTGAATGAGACAATGTAAGGGAAAGTGCTATATAAACTGTGAAGTGCTATGTGGCCAATATGCTGTTACTGATTGCAATGCAAAGACAAAGCTTCCTTTATTCGTTCATTCCCTGGATATTAAGTGCCTGATATATAATAGATACCAAACCAGGTACTAGGAGTACAACAAGCAAAAAGCGACCAAGCAGCATGGCTTTGTGGTCCAACATTAAGATTTCCAGGTTCACATTTGGTGGTCTGCTACCTTTGGGTGAGGTGCTGCACACCCTGGGGTTTGCTTCCTGCTAGACCTTTGGATGGGCCACCTGGAAAGGCCTCTGGAGAGGTTGTTTTTAAACTGTGCTCTGTAGAGCTCCAGGGTCCCAGGGAGAAACTCACATGGGTGAGGGGTACAACAAACAGGAGGGATTCCAGGCCTGTTTCAGCCTCCCCCTGCCTTCAGCCAGGCATGCTTTCCTTTGACTGCTTTATTTGATTGTTTGAAAACTGCTGACATGGTGGAAGGAGCTAGACAATCTGGATCCTTGGTCTTTTCTAACTTTTGCATCTGACTTATGGGTGAGTCTTTTTGAAAGTCCCTTTCCTCCTTACTCTTCCCAGGGTAGGCCAGAGGCATAGACTGCCTGTTGTCATTATTGGAATGTAACCAGGGTTTGAAGGCTTTAATTTTAGTTCTTTTTTTTTTTTTTTGAGACAGAATTTTATTTTGCTCTTGACACCCAGGCTAGAGTGCAATGGCACAATCTCAGCTCACCACAACCTCCGCCTCCTGGGTTTAAGTGTTTCTCCTGCCTCAGCCTCCCTAGTATGAGGGATTACAGGCACGCACTACCACGCCCAGCTAATTTTTGTATTTTTGGTAGAGACAGGGTTTCACTGTGTTGGCTGTGGCTGAACTCCCGACCTCAGGTTGTCCACCCTCCTTGGCCTCCCAAAGTCCTGGGATTACAAGTGTGAACCACCACACCTGGCCAATTTTAGTTCTTATATCCAATGGGGAAGGATCTGGGAGGCCCACGTAGAGGGGTGGGCTGGTTTCCTTTCATAGCCATGAAACAATAGCCTGCACAAATAGCTTTGACAGCCACCTGGCTGGGCAGCCGTGCTTCATGAAAAATGATGTGCATGACTCTACCTAGGGCAATTTCTCCATGCCACAGAAAGTCAACTTCAACGGTGAGCTGGTAACCATGTGGTAGCTTCACCTCTGGCCCTGAGCTCATTGGCAGCGTCCTAACAGCAAATGGCATTTTAGATACTCTTTGATCTTGGGTGAAACAATTCTGCAGGATCTAGACTCTTTGCAGTAATTGACTCTGATGGCTGACAGGACATTTCCAAGGGAACAGATCCCCCAAGCCTGAAGCACTGACCAACAATTGGAGTCATCTGGGAAGGAGTTCTTAGGTCACAGTGGGGACTGGAAAGTGGAAGAAATCTCTTTTCTAGCCAAACTGAAATATTCCAGGGATTTTTTTTCTTTTTTTGCTTTCAGATAGCTCCTAATTATTTAGACAGTTTCTAAGATGGAGTATTATGTGCTGGGAGGTGTACCTACATGCGCAGGATGACTCCCAGATTATTTCCGCAATGTTTTTATAGCATCTGCAATCATCTTAATGAGCCAATCCTCACTACAATACTGCTGTAATAATAATAAATAACCCTGCAAATGCTTGAATATGAGAGAAGTTTGATTCTTGCTCACATTAAATCCAAAACAGGTGTTCAGGATTGGTGGGTAGCTCTTTTTCAAGTGGTTACTCAAGGACCCAGGCATCTTTGCTCTTTCCTCTGTATTTCTGCCATCCTCAGCAGGTGGCTTCTAGGCTCATCATGTTTGTTTATATCCAGCCAGTGGAAGGGAGGAAAGCATGGAAGATTGTATGTGGAAGGTTTTTATAGGCCAGTCCTGTAAGTGGTACACATCACACTATTTGCATTTCAATAGCTAGAACCCAGTAACAAGGCTCTACCCAACCACCAAGAAGTCTGGGAAACAGAGTCTAGCTGTGTGCCCAAGAAGAAGAGATTTGGAGGATAGCTAGTTGTCTCTGCTACTACTACCTACTTAGGTAAAGTCTCCCTATTTATGGGGAAAGGAGGGCAAGAAATAGAGTAAGAAAAACTGTCTTAAATAGCAGCAATGTAGTTGACTTTCCACATTCAGAATACTCCCGGGCAAAATAAAACAACAATGGGAAATCATTTTCACTCATCCAATTTGAAATTGTTTTACAGTTTGATGGTGATGGCAGAGGTTTAGGGAAACTGGCTCTCTCATGCCTTGCTTGTGGGAGAGTAAATTGGTCCAGCCACTTCAGAATGCTGTTTGTCAGTATTTATGACAATTTTAAGTGTTCACGTCCTTTGACCCAGCAATTTCATTTCTCACTATTTTTCCTAGAGTAACACTCACCAATGTATATGGTGGGGCTCAAATAAGATGCCTTTGCAGCAATGTATAGAAACCAAGAGACTAAAAATCACCTAAATAACCAGCAGTAAGGGACTAGGTGGGTAAACTATGGTTTACTTAAGTTATAGAACAGCATGGCATGGTGCTATGGACTGAATGCTTTTGTCTCCCTAAAATTCATATGTTGAAGCCTCAGTGTGATGGTATTTGTGGGTAGGGCCTTTGGGAAGTGATTAACTCATGAGGGTGGAGCCCTCGTAAATGAAATCAGTGCCCTTATAAGAAAAGACATGAGAGAGATGATCTCTCTGCACTGTGAGGATACAGCAAGAAGGAAACCAAATTGGTCGGAACCTGGATCTTGGACTTTCAGCCCTCAGACCTGTGAGAAATAAATATCTGTTGTTTAAGCCGCCCAGTTGATGGTATTCTGTGATAACAGCCTGAACTAACTAAGACAAATGGTTAAAAATATAGGATAGCTTTATATGAGCAGATGTGGTCAGGGCTTTAAGACAATTCCAAATGAAAACAGCAAGAGCAAAATGTATCATATGACATCATTTATAGAAATAATAATGGGAACAAGACAAAACTACACATCTCTCTAAGTATGTATACATTTACATATGTAAAAGCACAGGGAAGAGTCTAGAATGTTATAAACCAGGGCAATGCTGTTACTTTGGGAGAGAGGACTGGGTTTGACATGGTAATTAAGGAGACTTTAGATTTCATTGTTTAGATTTTAATAACCCTAAACATCCTCAATGTACCACTTATATAATTAAAAACAAATAAAAATAAAGGTGTTAATAAATAAATAAACTCAAAATATTTTGGACTTTGCAAATATAAATGCCAATGGTATTTATCATGTTTTATTATTCTTGAACAAAGAAAAAAAAGCAAAACAGCAAGAACTTTCTCAGAAATCCTAATCAGAGGCAGGCCACTTGTCCACGGTCACCTCAGAAATCACAACAGTGGGTGAGATTATAAAATCACACATATTGAGTGTGTCATTCTATCTTTCAAGACCAATAGGTGATCACATGACCCTGTAGCCTTAAACATCGTCCATCAAAAAAGAGCTTGTCAAGAAAAATGGATAATAAGGAGTGCTGCTGTTATCTAGTAGTTCTTCAATTATGTTCCAGTAGTCTGACAGTTGGAGTGAGGTTGGTTCCATAGCTAAAATCAAGTAGTTGGTCACACATCTTTGTTTAGTTTCTAGAATATGCCAGATACACTAACCAGGAACTGAAACGAAGCCATGAATAAGATAGTCATTGCCACTTTGCTCATGGGGTTTGTAATCTAGAGATATTTTCCTAATTAATACAAAACATTTAGTCACCTCATAGAATTTTCTCTGTTTGTAGTTTTTCCTCCTTAGATGTTTCCTTTGATTTTTGAGTTGCTTACTTACCAGTAAGCACAAATGACAGCAGCAATAAAGCTGATGAAACAGTAGCAAGTAAGCACTAACAGAAAAATTCAGAAATCACTTTTTATGTTTAATCTGACAGCTAATCTTTTTGCACAGGTATGCAGGGTTGCGATATTATAGTTCATGCATATGATATCATCTTCTTGTCCCCAGTTAAAATTGTTGATTTGTAAGTCGTATTTAAAATATCTCATGGGGGCTATCCAGAGAATGCCATAATTTCCAGGCTTGATACTATCTGGAAAAATTTGAGAAACATAGATTTAATACTTTGCTCTTTTTAAGGGTTATTTTTCCTAAGGATTCGAAACAGGCAGAAATCTTGGTTAAGAAGGTTTTTTGGGATTTACACATCGCTGACATATTCCCAGTGTTCTGGGTCATTTCCTTCTGAGCCACAGCTTGTCCAGTTACCAGGCAGTGTCTGGGTCATAGAAATACAGTCTAATGAATTTTAAAAATTTCCAAATAATTTCTATCCTCTTCTTGCCTTTTTTAATGTCATGGTGTCCATAGTGATACTTCTGAAATCTACTTTTCTTTCCTATCCACTTCTCTCATGCAGCCCAGGCTACCAGAAATCACTTTTTATGTTTAATCTGACAGCTAATCTTTTGGGGCAGGTATGCATGGTTGTGATATTACATTTCATGTATATGATACAATCTTCTTGTCTCTAATTAAAATTGTGGATTTGTAAATGGAATTTAAAATATTTCATAGAGGCTATCCAGAGAATGTCATGATTATGTCCCCCCAACATAAACCTTCTGCTACTCTTCTTTCTCCTCCTCCTTGCCTTATAATCTTGGACTACAAAAGCCCAAAGGACTTGTCTGGCCTGAATGAGCCTGGCCTAGTGAAGGAGGAGGAAAAACCAAGAGGCAGACAAAGCTAGGCAGAGCTAGAGGGAAGCAGGGAGTGAAAGGCAGAGAACAGCCAGAGGTTAATCACGATTATCTTTTCACATAATCATTTGTGAAATGGTTCTCTTGGTCAACGTATATTTATTAAGCACCTCCCAAGTGCCAGGGCCTGTGGATACAATAGTAAACAGAATGAACATGGCCTCTGCCTTCATGAAGCCTCCCCTAATAGGACATAGAGAGGAGTAAGCAGGTATTCACTCAGCACCGTGATGAATGCTGAAGAACAGTGGTGTAGGAGCTCATTGGCCACCATGAGGTAGGAGGAAAAGCTTCCTGAAGAAGGCCACATGGCTTGGCCAGGAAGCCAGAGCCTGTGAGTTATCCATTAATATTTCTTTAATAATAGCACCTAAATTTTTCTGACCAATGGCTACCCAGCTAGTGACTACATTTCCCAGGATCCCTTATAGCTGAGTTTGACCATACAACTCAATTCTCATCCATGAGACCTGAGCAGAAATGATGTGGGCAACTTCTGGTTTGCTCCCATAAGATGAAGGGTCTGTCTTCCTTCTCTGATTCCTATCTGGAAAGTGGGCCTGCAGGTGGTAACTGGAGCAGCCACCTTAGACAGTGAGAAGGAAGCTCAATGGTAAATGTGGCAGAGGAGAAAGAATTAAGCAGAAACAATACTGTGCAGCAGAGCTGCCCTACCAGCCCAAGACCTGCAGAGAAAAAGATTCTATCTGGCATAAACTATTGTTATTTAGTTTTTATTCTGGTAGCTGGACAAATATTTTAGGTCATATATCAGGTTTAAGAGAGAATTCCAAATTTCTGATCTCCTCTTCTTAACCACTTGGGATCTCACAGTTTAATTCAGTAGCAGTCCTTGGATCAACCAGTCTGGGAGGCATTTGGAAAAGGGGCTGTCAGTGTTTTAGATTTCATGGGAAGAAGCCTCAGTGATGTAGGTACTCTTCCAATTTAATTCCTATGAAAATTTCTAAAAGAGAGAGATTACTGTCTTAGTTGCTGAAAGAGTGGCCTGAAGGAAAAGAATTTATGTATTTGGCCTGAAATCAAACTCTTTTCTATTAGGAAGACTAGAACATGCAGAAACAGGGAATACAGAGGCATTTTTCACTCTCTGGCTTGGAGCTCTTTAGCCCAGGGTTCAGGGATGGCCTTGGGATAAGAGTGGAAACTGCCCACCAGTTCCTGGAGCAAGTCTACCAAGATGGCGCCTTCCTGATCAGTCTTCAGACTCTGAGCCATTTCTTACATCTTGACCCCATTCCCTTGACCCTCTCCCTTCTCTTTTTCCATGGCATTGTGGTTCCCTGTCACCACCAAGAAGCACGCTCTCAGCGTGACAGCTGGGAGGGAGCAAGCCTCAGACAACAAACCTGTACCCAAAGTGGCACTCGGGTTTTTTACAAATAGGATCAGTCAAGAGAAGCTAGGTTGTGCTGGAATAATGAAACTCCCAAACCTCAAATCCAACATGACTGCTCACTTTAGCCACTCAAGTCAACCTGGATGACCATCTTATGACTCCACAATCCAACGTGAGGCTTCAGGCTTTGTTGTGGTGAGAGGAGAGAGGGCATGGGAAATTCTTGATGCTCCCAATCAGAAGAGACCCATTTGCTAGACAGAGCAAGTCATGCAGCCACTCCTAACTTCATGGGTTGGAGAGTAGGATCCTCCTGTCTGTCTGGAAAGGAAGGGCAACTGGAAGGATCAGAGAGCAGCACAGTCTACCAGAGAGATGACCTGAGAAAGGGCCAACAGGCAAACGCAGTGTCTTCAAACAGGTGCATATTCCAGGAGGCGCACAACAGGATCCATTGAGCTCAAGAAGAACAAAATAGAATGTTGAGTTATATTTATTCTTTATCTTCTCCTTTTACAGTTTCTGTATTTTGAGTGTGTCTATTACATCCACTATAATGCCTATTTATAGTATAAATAATGTTAGACATGTAGTTTATGTGATTATAATTTGTAAATAAATATGTATATACTGGGGGTGGATGCTCAAAAAGTTTTGTGGATGAGGCTAGCAATTAAAAATGTTTGAAGGCTGCTGGGCTGGAGAATAGGACCCTGAGCCTCTTAGATTGTGAGTGCTGAGGGTTCCTTGAAAACGAGGCTCCTGCAGCCCTTGACCTCAAGTGACTCAGTTTCCTTGGCTATGAAATTCCCATCATGAAGCCCTCTGCAGAATCTGCTAGAATCAATATTCCAAAGGTCCTCAGAGAACAGGCTGAGACAGGGTAGGCAGGTAGGGTAGACAGATGAGGCGGAATACGTTTTCTCCTCTCCTGCCTGCAGCCAGCAAATGCAGACGCACTGCGAAGAGGCAACATGCTTTTGTAACTGCGCGTGGCACGTGGAGGGGGCGTATGCGGTGCGTGGTGACCATCTGTGTGTTAGGTAGAGAATGCAGCCTTGGACTGGAGAGCCAGGGGAAAACATGACCAGGGAGTCTGGGCGTTATTTATCTGCCGTTGCGTTTCCTGGTGTGAATGGAAAATTTTGAAGGACCCACTCGGAGGGAAGAGTGTTGCTAAGCCTGGCTGATTTGGGGATAGGGAGAAAGGGGGTGCAGTGGGGAAGAGAGACACACACACAGGCAGAGAGAGCCATCATTTATCTGTCAAAAAGCTATTAGGTCTCCAGGGGGGAGAGGGGAGAGGGAGGGATAGAGGTGGGGAGAAGGAGCGAAAGGCTGCCTGTGTGTGCGTGTGCATGAGTGTGTGTGTGCACCCGCGGGCACCGTGCTGAAAGCTCATGTGGACAGGCTGTTAGTTTTTCTTCCTCTGGCTCAAATGGGTCTCCCAGCTTTGGGACGTGGCAAGTGTCAGTTCCTTGCTCACTCCAATGCCCCGCAGAAGAGGAAAGCAGGGAGGGGAGCGGGACAGGGAATAAGGAGTGTAAGCAGCAGGCGCTACCGGGGGCGGGAAGGAGAGAAAGCGTCAGAAGACAGAACCCGAAGTGAACACCAGAAGTGACTATTCCCAGCGTCCAGAGCCGTCAGCCACAGCCTGCAACCCAGAGCCCCAGGGACGCCGAGGCCCGGCACTGCCGGCCGCCTGCCGGCGGGAGCAGCTCCAGCGCCGTGTCTCCTCCGCCAGGGGCGCAGGCTGCCTCACGGCGGCGGGCCAGGCAGGCGGGAGGCGCGTGGGGGGTCGTGCAGCGCGGGCGTCAGTTTCCCTCAGGGCCCTGCGCCCTCTGCCACCCCTCCCTCTCTGGGAGGGACTCGTCAGTTTCCCAGCCACAGGCTGAAACCCTCAGCCGTCTCGCGCAACCCCTCCCGCTCCACCGGTGGCCAGAGCCCTGGAATCTCAGCTCTCCCGGATCCCTCCCGTCCTCCCCGTGCCTGGTCCCCAGATCAGGAGGCAAAACCACGGCGTGCCCTGAAGCCCTGTGCTGATGGTATTTCCTAGGACTTTCCAAATCTTTTGTTTTATGGATTAGAAACCAGCGTTCTAAAAGAGGGCAGGCCTGGGGGAAGGGTGACTGACTGCAGTTTAAGGGCAGGGGTCATCTGGGAAGGCAGGGGGCAGGATTTCAGAAGAGGATCCGCAGGGTCTGGAACGTGGAAGCTGGCGGGACACAGGCGACCTCCCCAGCCACTCTTCCATCTCTGCCTCTCTGCACATCTGCTTCCTCCTTGTCTGCAGCTTGCTTTTCTCCGCGGCTCAGTTCTGCAGTGGGAAGTGTCTCCGGCATCTCCCAAGCATTTACATCTTCTCCATTCAAGAGACCTGAATACACTGAACTAGTCCTAAATTCCTTGGAAATTTCTCATTAGTCAAATTGGGCCAGGTGCCTCTGTCCCGTCAGCTGTGGCCAGGCAGTCAGCGCTGCACACAGCTGTGGTTGCTGGGGCCCGCGTCTGTGCCTGCCAGCCTTGCCTGGGCACCCTCCCTGTGGGTCTGGCGTTTGTAAAACCTCTGCGCCAACAGCGCTCTCTGAGTCTTCAGTCCCTCCCCACCTTTGAGCTTTATTTCCATCCACTTACATGCTGAAAACGATGTTCAATATGCATGTTCCAATTTCACCCTCTGTCTGCTGCATTCTGTTATCTTTCAGGGTGGGCCTGCTCAAGCCCACTCCCGCTGTGGGACTAGACCTGTCCAGTAAGAGGGCCTCTGGCCACATGTGGCTACAGAGCACTTGAAATGTGGCTACTCTGAATTGAGATGTGTGTAGTGTGTCAATCACACACTGGATTTTTAGCATTTAGAAAAAAGTGTAAAATATCTCAATAATCATTTATATTGTTGATCTGTTGGAATAACATTTTGAATATCCAAAATACTGAATATTAATATTGGGTTAAATAAATAAATTTTGAAGTTGATTTTACCAATTTTACTTCTCTAATATGGCTACTAGAAAAATGTAACTCACATTGCATTTCTACAGGATAGCACTGGGTGAAACCATATTCTCAGCAAAGGCCCAGGCGTTCTCACTGCCTTTACTCAAGCTGTTCCTCCCTCCAGAAGGTCTCCCATCTTCTGCCTACCCAACTCCTATGCATCCTCCAAAACCGCCCTCCAATGTTGCCCTTTGAAGCCCCATGCCCACAGGCAGAAGCAACCTGCCCACCTTCACAAGTGTGGAACTTTTTTTCTTTTATTATTTTTTTTCTGGATTTAAAAGTACACTTCTAGTACACTTTACACATAAGTATGAAAATATATTTTATCTTCTGTATTATATTGTAGGTCCTTGTGGCTGTGTTTTGTTTATTTTTTTTTTTTTGTATTCGAGGTATAGATAGCCAACAAGTGCTATCACTGACTTGGAAATATTAAGTCTGTGAAAGAATATCATGTGCTGGTCCTGGTCTCTGTTCCAGTTCTCTCCATCACCTCCTCACTCACTCACTGACACAACACAGGGGCACTCTCTCTCACCCCCACTGCCATGTCCACTCAGCCACCAAATATTGTTTTTTTTTTTTTTTTGAGATGGTGTCTTACTCTGTTACCCAGGCTGGAGTGCAGTGGCATGATCTTGGTCTACTGCAAACTCCGCCTAGCGGATTGAAACTATTTTCTGCCTCAGCTTCTCCAGTAGCTGGGATTACTTGTACCCACCACCATGCCCGACTAATTTTTTGTATTTTTAGTAGAGACGGGGATTCACCGTGTTGGCCAGGCTGATCTTGAACTCCTGACCTTGTGATCCACCTGCCTCTGCCTCCCAAAGTGCTGGGATTACAGGTGTGAGCCACCGCACCCGGCCAGCCACCAAATACGTAATGGCACTTTCCTGTGCCAGGTGCTAGTGGAATCTGGGTGAACACCAATGAATAAAGAGACACAGACCCTGCCTTCATAGAAGCCACAATCTAAATATGAGAGTGATCATTAAAAAGTGAATAGATCCACATGGACTTATGAACTGTGATATGGAGGATCCAGAGGAGGTGCCAGTGGGGGAGGGTGGGTTTATTCAGATTCATGGTCAATTGGCAGCAATGACCTTTAAGTAGAGGCCGGTGGGATGGGAGGCAGCTATGTACAGAGCAGAGGAGGAGGTGCCCAGGCTCAGAATCTAATGTGAAAGATCCCGAGATGGAAAGGCGCTAAGCCCAAGGAGGGAGGAGGAAAGCTGCATGAGACCAAAGGGCATTTTCTCTGCAGTCCAACTTTTGGGTGTGTGAGAGGAATCGCTGGTAGGTCAGTTTCCTTTCTGTCTTCTGAGTTTACTCTTTGGAACTTCAGCAGCATCATGAACTATACTGGGCTTTTACTATCTCCAAGGTACTTTTCAACAAAGCATAAAGATTAAGTCCATTTTTTTTCTTGTCGTGTTACATCTAGGTGACTATGTAATGCAGTATATATATATTCTTATGAAAATCATGTGTATAATCTCATTTTGATGCCCTTTAGATAGAAATCAGTGGTTTTCAACCAGAGTTGACTTTGTCCCCCATGAGACATTGGGAGATGTCTAAAGACAGTTTGGGTTGTCACAGCTGCTTGGCGGGAGGTGTTGCTGTGGCATCCAGTGGGTAGTGGTCAGAGATGCTGCAAAATATCCAACAATACACAGGACAGGCCCTCCCTGCACCCAGTAAAGAATTATCTGCCCAAAACGTCAATAGTGCTGAGAGTGAGAAAGAGTCAGGATGAAGACAATTTTTTTTTCTTTGAGATGGAGTCTTTCTCTGTTGCCCAGGCTGGAGTGCAGTGGTGCAATCTCCACTCACTAAAACCTCTGCCTCCAGAGTTCAAGCAATTCTCCTGCCTCAGCCTCCCAAGTAGCTGGGATTATAGGTGCACACCACCGTGCCTGGCTGCTTTTTGTATTTTTTAGTAGAGACAGGGGTTTCACCATGTTGGTCAGGCTGGTCTCAAACTCCTGACCTCAAGTGATCTGCTTACCTCCCACCTGGGCCTCTCAAAGTGCTGGGATTATCAGCAAGAGCCACTGCGCCCGGCCAGGGTGAACACATTTTTTGATAGGTAGAAAGTTGAATCTGTGACAGAGACTGCCAGGTGCTACATCACATCGGTTGTTCCTTCCATCCCTAGTAAAAGAAGCCCAGTTTTTTTGCAAGGTCACACAATGCATGCAGCTAAAAGGTGCTATTTCCCAGTGCCCTCTGCATTTAGGTGTGGCCATGTGACTAAGTCCTGGCCACTGAGATATAGGTGGACATGTGCTATCTTTTGGGAAGGTTGCTAAAATGGAGTTGACTTGGCACGCATTGCTGTCAAGGGGATATTTTGCTCTTGTTTTCCTGATTTCCTACTCCCTAGAAGGTAGTGTGATAGCAGGAGCTCTAAACAGCAATCTTGACATACTCATGACCTTGAGATTAGAAGCAAGCTGCGAAGCGGCCTTGAGTGACCTTCAAGGTGGCAGAGCACAAAGTCAGCAGCCTTGGTCTCCAATGACTTCATCAAGCCCCTGGATTCTTTTCTTCCCTCCAGACTTTTTTTAGGTAAAAGAATGTGCCCTGACTGTTAAACCTTCTGTTACTTTAGTTGCTTGTAATATGCAGCTGCATCTATTTTTAGCTGAGTGTCACGGTCACAGAGAAGGCCGAAGGTCCAGGGCCCTTTCTACTGCTTCTCTCTCACAACAGGTATCTGCATTCCTCTTTTTGGTACTGGTCTCCCTTGCTAAATTGTCAGCCTTGGATTCAGTTTTCACATTTTTCAAATTCTAGGCCAGACTCTACCTATGGGGAGATTTGTGTATAGCCCACCTTCCAGGATCACGCCCCAGGTTGTTTAATAAATTCCCCACCTTTGGGTGCACATTATGGCATGGGCACAGCACAGTAGTCTTGCTGCCCTCTGATCTTTCTTGGAGATGTTCAGAAGTTGTGAAGGAGTTGGGCACTGAGGAGTGTGCACCGGGCTTGGCCCCACTGCTGTCACTTTTGAAGTCTGAAGTTCTGTGTCGGAGCATGGATTTGGAAGCGTTAAGATATGTTTGCCAAAGGCTGGAGTTTTGATGTGGAGTGGAGAAAGAGCTGTTACTTTGAGGGGGAGAAAACTACCTTTCATTTCTTTAGGGAAAGATAAGTAATGCAACTTTGCAGTTTCTCACTTCTGATCTTCTGGGGAGCAGATGTTTCTTAAGGAATGGCAGGTCCAGAGGCGACATATTTAAGTTCGCAAACACCACACATTTAGATGTTAGACATTTCAGTGTTGCTAAAGAAAACCACCAAATGAAACAGCCAACTCTCCCTCTTAGTTTATCAAAGGGAGACTTTTAAAAATTCACTTGGCTGCTGGCTGGGGGGACCGGCTCACTTGCCAGTCTCAGAGATGGGGGAAGGGGATTCTGGCTGGGGAGACCAGTGACTAGAAGAGAGGGGAGAAGGGGGTTCCTGGGCACACAGAGAAGACTCCCTTCCTTGTGGAGACAGACAGGGAACCGCTCCATGGGCCAGGCACCTCCTGTTCACCCATGTTACAAGTGGCAAACTTCTGCTCCTCCAAGAGGCAGTATCATGGCACTCAAGGGGAAATCCACCCCTGTGCCACATGGATGGCTATCTCCTAAGAGATGCTCTCTCCAGGAGGCAGAAACTGGGAGGAGAAGAGGAGCCTCAGGTTAATGAATGAAAAGGATTCCTTCAGATAAGAATGAATGATACCTGGGATTTAAATGATGCACTTTGGGTTGGATACATGGCTTCTCTTAGCCTGATGACCCTCTTAACCATGCATGCATGTTTTAGTTTTTAAAACATGCTGCAGAGAGGAGAGAGAGAGAGAGAGAGAGAGAGAGGGAGAGAGAGAGAGAGAGAGAGAGAGAGACTTTAAGCAGCTGTATTCTAGCTATGGTCTGAATAAGATGAAATTCAGCCTTTTATTTTCAGCAGGGATGGGGGTACCAGGGAGAACCTTCAAGAGGGGATTGGAGGATGAGGATGAGAAGGTTAGGGATGCCTTCCAAACACTTGCCAAAGCAGCAGCAGCAACAGCAGGGCAGCCTTGTCGCACAAGGCACAGCTCCACTTCCCAGTCTCAGGCACTCCTACTGCCAGTGCTCTAGTGGAGAAACTGAGGCCCAGGGGTTGTAGTGACTTGCCTCCCATCTTCCCAGAAATTCCCTGGGAGGAGCAGGGCCAGCCTGGGGCTCCTGGCATCTCGAGTAAGGGTTTTGTCTGCATGATTGCTTTGCTTTCATTATATCACTTTCTGCTCGGGTTCTTGGAAGTGTTCCACAAATGCCCTGCTATGTGAAACTCTTTCTTAAAATAGGAAGAGGATAAACTCATCTAAAGGAATGGAAGGACCTTGTGAAGAGAACTGGGCATAATTACAACTCACCCTGGTTTCACTAGTTCAAGCAGGCAGATGGTGGATAGAACTGAAGCCAGATAATTTGCACTTACCAAATTAGCACCCGTCTGTTAGAGTCTGCAGAAATGGGAAAAAATGGGCATCTCTCTTTTCACCATATAAGGTAAATAAAAGCCAGTGCTCATGGAGTGTTGGCCTATGGGATGCAGAGGCAGTGCTGTCCCAGCTGCTGCTCTACAGCCCACAGGCTTCCCCCTCCCACCGCCAGTGGGGACAGCCCAGTGTAACGGGAAGAACTTAGGCCTGGGAGTCAGACAGCCAGAGGTTCAAATCTTAGCTCTAGTACTTACTAGTTCCTACTCTAGTACTTACTAAACTAGTGTGGTCTTGGGCAACTTAACACTGGAAACACTGTTTATTCACCTATAAAGTGAGGACAATAATATCTATCAATCTAATTAGGTAAATAAAAGTAAATGAACAGGTTGTAGTTGGCCATCTGCAGTGATAGATCATTGTTAATGGCCACCAACCCCCATTCAGTCATCACCTACATGTGACAATAGACACAAGAAAGGTGGTAGAGGGGACTAAGGGGAAGGCTGGTCTAGGGCAAATTCCCTATCACTCCAGGACATTGCCCACGAACCACATGCTCTTGTGGTCAGCCATATGTGAAAGAAGGATGGGGCTTTTACTCTGTAGAACTTACAATCACATGATAGAGCAGCTCACTTATTTCCAAGGCAGCCATGGACACATTTTGGAAACAGTCACTGACCACTCTTTCTACCAACTATTACTGAGTGGCCCTAGTTGATGTCAGGCACTGCTCTGCCATTGAGGTGACTGGCTCTGCATGCAAGGAATTGCAAATCTGGGGGAAAAGGAGATGCAGAAACGTAATTATGACAAAATGTGTAAAATGCTATAATCAAGGTGTGATGAATTCCACTGGGAATGGGATGGAGGGGGCTGTGGAATGTCACTCATGTGGACACTGAGCTGGGCCTTTAGGGATGAGGGGCATTTCAGCAGGTAGTTTTGGGGGAGGAAGGGCACCCCAAGGCAGAGAAACAACATGTGAGCAAGGCCTCAGGGCTCTCCCAGAGACAGTGGGCACCGCAGGGTGACCAGTGTCAGTCCCACCCACAGGGTGACTAGGTACGGCAGGGCAGGGCTGCCTCTGACCCTGAAGGGCCTTTTCTGAGTTTGAATGTGGGCCTTGAGACAAGGAGAATTTTTAGTCAGTGGAATGAGTAATCCCTGAGGGTTGCAGTTTGGGAAGATCCATCTGGCTGTACCAGGGAGAAAGGACCACGAGAGGCAAGAATGGAGGCAGGGAGACCAGTTTTTAGGCTATTGCAGGAGTGCGGGGGTCGGCGATGTGGGGAGGGGTTGAGTGGAAGCAGTGGCAAAAGGAACAAATTTAAGTCCCCATGAGAGGAGAGACTGGGCAAGCTTGGTGATGAATTGGCTATGGTGTAAGTGTCAGAGGGCCAAGGACGAATGCCTTATGGCTTTCTTGGGCAGTTAGAATCTTGGGCCAGCTTTCTCTTGGAGCACTTTCATTGTAATGCTTGCAGCGTACTTCTCCTTTGCCATTGGGCTGTTCCTTGGATGCGGGCACTCTGTGTTATTCATTCTACCCGTAGCCCTCATGCTAATACAGGGACCTAACAAGCACAGAATTAATATATTGGTGAATGAATGAATGGACTATTCATTCTGCCTTATACTGCACACTCCTGCCTGGAGACTGTGTGCCTGGCTGGCTTCTTACAGCATGGGGTCTCATTATCCCCCTGGAATAATGAGGATGGTGATGATGATTATAGTGATGATAATGATGGCAGTGATGGTGGTGATGGTGATAGTGATAGTAATAAGAATGATGGCAGTGATGATGGTGATGGTGACACTGATGAGGATGATGGCGGTGATGGTGGTGATGGTGACACTGATGATGGCGGTGATGGTGGTGATGGTGATACCGATGATGGCGGTGATGGTGGTGATGGTGATACCGATGATGGCGGTGATGGTGGTGATGGTGATACCGATGATGGCGGTGATGATGGTGATGGTGATACCGATGATGGCGGTGATGATGGTGATGGTGATACCGATGATGGCGGTGATGATGGTGATGATGACACTGATGAAGATGATGGTGGTGATGGTGATAGTGATGATGATGATGGTGGTGATGGTGATAGTGATGATGACAATGATGGTGGTGATGGTAATAGTAATAGCGATGAGGATGATGACAGTGATGGTGACACCGATGAGGATGATGGTGGTGATGGTGGTGATGGTGATGCTGATGATGATGATGGCGGTGATGGTGATAGTGATGATGATGACGATGGTGGTGATGGTGATAGTGATGATGACGATGATGGTGGTGATGGTAATAGTAATAGTGATGAGGATGATGACAGTGATGGTGACACCGATGAGGATGATGGTGGTGATGGTGGTGATGGTGAAGCCGATGATGATGATGGCGGCGATGGTGATAGTGATGATGACGATGATGGTGGTGTTGGTGATAGCGATGATGACAATGGTGGTGATGGTGATAGTGATGATGATGATGATGGCGGTGTTGGTGATAGTGATGATGGCGATGATGGCGGTGATGGTGATAGTGATGACGATGATGGTGGTGTTGGTGATAGTGATGATGACGATGATGGTGGTGATGGTGATAGCGATGATGACGATGATGGCGGTGATGGTGATAGCGATGATGACGATGATGGCGGTGATGGTGATAGCGATGATGACGATGATGGCGGTGATGGTGATAGCGATGATGACGATGATGGTGGTGATGGTGATAGTGATGATGACGATGATGGCGGTGATGGTGATAGTGATGATGTGGTGCTGCTCACCTTCCTCTTTCCAGAACATAATGCTTCTGAATTTCCCTGAGGAATAGAGGAGGCCTAATTAATTAATGTGAGGAAGATAATTTGATTGGAATTTCTAGGCTGCAAAAGCCATAGGCTCAGGGAACAACTTCTTTACACAGCAATCATTGCTCTCATAGCTCCTCATGAGGGGCCCCATTAAGATCCTTCTATCAAAGGTAGATAAAACCAATTCCTTTAGGCTGGTTATTATACTTCAGAACTATCCATCTCTCCATCTATAAAGTTTTCCCTGGATTTCTCATCTGCACAGTATGGATTTGCAGCTACTCTTCTGTTGTGCTCTGGGCTGCTCCTGGCTAGGTGCAGGAGGCCCTGTCTGCCCTTGGGGAGGCAAGAGGAGATCCAGGATTGGTGGGTGGGAGGGTGAGGCAGGAGCGGGAGAAGGGCGAAGAAACGAGAGAGGCTGCTTCTCCTTAGACAACTTGAGCCATGCTGACAGTTGCTCTAGAGTTTGAAGCTGTGCTCAGAAGGCGTATCTTCTGGGGGGATGTGCAGGTCAGCATCTGGGAAATGGAATGCTCCAGGCATGGGTTTTCTGGTTAACTGTGGATTATTGAAAATCCTTGTTTTGGTTAGTCTTGTTAAACAGTTCATTTTCCTTCCTCAGATGTTTGAATGTTGAACACTATTTACTTTTGATTTGATGATTTAGAAAGCATCCAGGATCATGATTCAGAAACCCCATTCCAAAATGCCAGTTTTTATTATATTTGACCATAGGTGTGGAAGGCTCAGCGGACTGTGTGAATCTCACTTTGGGATGCATTCTTGATTTTGTTTGGCTAAATTCCAGATCTCAGCTTGTTTCTCATGATTTGCTTCTACTAATGTTGAAGGCAGAGAACTCTAAATATATGAGAGCTCAAGCTGCTTTCTGATGAATGAAAATTTTTGCCATAAATCAGGTGTTCCCTCCTATTTTTTTTTTCTCAGGCTTAAAGTGTGGGGTGGTCCTGTGAATCTAGAGAGATATGTGTAAAATTGCACCCAACCCTATTGCTAACTCAGTGTGAGTTTGGTGGTTCAGTCAGTTCTGCTATAATGCTTGTTTTGGAAATGCAAATCTGTTCCAGTGCAATTGATGGATTAGGGAATGATTTGAGCATAACACAGATTTCACATTTACTTATGTGCAATTTAGCCTAGAGAAACAGTAGGTGAATGCAGAAAACTGCATGCAGCTGAACTGAGCGGCATGATAATGTATAGAATGCATGCTTACACACTTCAAAGGTGGCCCAGTGACCTTGGCTGGCTTCCGTTTCGTTGCCCTGACCTGCTCAAGGAACTAAGAGGTTTTTCTGATGATGACTATTATATTCCTAGGGCTGACATAATAAAGTACCACAAACTAGGTGGCTTAAAAAAACAAATTTATTTTCTCACAGCTCTGAAGGCTGGGAGTCTAAAATCAAGGTGTCTACGGGGCCATGCTCCCTATGAAACTCTCAGGAGACTCCTTCCTTACCTCTTCCTGGCCTCTGGTGGTAGCTGTCAGTCCTCGGAGTTTCTTTTCTTTTTTTTTGAGATGGAGTCTTTTTGTGTTGCCCAGGCTGGAGTGCAATTACGCGATCTCAGCTCACTGCAACCTCCACCTTCCACGTTCAAGCGAATCTTGTGCCTCAGCCTCCCTTGTGGCTGGGGTTACAGGCATGTGCTATTGCACTCAGCTAATGTTTTTATTTTTAGTAAAGGCGAAGTTTCACTCCTGGCCTCAAGTGATCCACCTGCCCACGCCTCCCAAAGTGCTGGGATTACAGGTGTGAATCATCACAGCCGGCCTTTGGTGTTTCTTGACCTGCACCTGCATGGCTCCAGCCTCTGCCTCTATCTTCATGTGACATGCTTCCTGTGGGTCTCTCTGTGTCCAAATTTCCCTCTTTGTATAAGAACACTGGTCATATTGGATTAGGGTTCACCCTAATCCAGTCTGATCTCCGCTCAATTTGATTACATCTGCAAAGCCTTGTTTCCAAATAAGATTACATTCACAAGTACTAGGGGTTAGGACTTAATATTTTTTTTTTGTGTGTGTGTGTGGTGGTGACACAATTTAACCTATTAACAATAACCAAACCAAGTTCCAACTCTGCTTGGGTTCCTGTGTCCCCAGAATTGGCTCAAATCTGCCAGTGCCACCTACCCATTTCCTAACAAGCCCTTCCTGCACTGTCATGCTTCCAAGCCCTTGATCTTTCCACCACTTATCACATCACCCACCTGTTCTTCAGGGCCAAAATCTATTTCTGCTTTGTCCCCAAATCCTGGGGACAAAGATCTGATGACTCTATCACTGGATCCCTTCTCTAAATTCTTACAGCTATTGTTCAGACATAGCCTCATCAGTATAGTAAATAACAAAGGCAATGCCTACTCCAAAGGGTCTCACCGACCGGGGCTACAAGGCAAAGTGCATGGCCTTGGCATACTGCCGCATGGATTTGGATCTTAGTTCTGCCGTTTCCTTACTGTGTGACCTTGAATAAAATGACTTATCTTCCCCGTGCTACATCCTCTTCATCAATAAAATGTGGATAAGAACAGTGCCAGTCTAATAAGTTGTGAGAATTAAATGAGATGGTTCCTGTGGAGTGCTCAGCATGGGGCCTGCACATTTGTTAATTTTATTGTGAGTACTGAGGACACTTGCCTTTTAAAAGCACTCCTCTTTAGGTTGATGCTGAGCCTGGGCTGGTGTGAACTGCTAGAACTGGAGTCAACAAAGTAAGGGCCATCTAGGGCTGGGACAAGAGGGAAGTGCAGCACCAGGAAGGCTGAGTCCCAGGGAAAGCCTGTGGCTAGGGAAAGAGTCTGGTGCAAGCAGATATCTAGGCGACAGGACTGAGAGATGTCACCATCTGCACATGGAAATAGAGGTATGTCATGGTCCCTGCGCCTGTACAGAGAAACAGCTTTTCAAATGATAATGATAAGTTTAGTTTGAAGTAGTTGTAGAAGGAGCTATAGATAGGGAAGACGTCACAGTAATTATATAAAGTAAGATAGGTGGAGAGGCAGGGGTGGCTGAGGTAGGAGAACCTGTGGCATCCCTCGGCCAATTCTCTTATATTACGTAAGTTGGTGTTTACTGCTTATTGAAGAACAACTGTTTACCAGATTATTAAGACTCTTCTATTTCATGTAACAAAACCAGCACAAGCTAATTTTCACAAGACAGGGAACCTTATTATGAGGATGCAAGGGTGTGAGTTTCATGGAACCCAGGGGCGGAGATGAATTAGAAGCAGAGCCCTGAATGATATCTGCCCTCTGTCTCTCGTTTCCTCTCTGTATATCTATGTTCCTCTTTTCTCTCTTCATTTAAAGACTAGCTCTTCCCATTGTTCCAGGCTGGTTGGCAGAGCACAGGGTCCCCATCAGCTCCTGAGCTAGTGGGAGTTCAGGGGCCACTATCCAGAGAGAGATTGATTTCTCTCAGCACTCATCCAGTGCAAAATTTTGGGGAAAGGCATGCATATTGGCCTGACTTGTGTTAGGTGACCCCTGCTCCTGCCCAGGAACACAGAGGGGTAGTGGAGTCAGGTACCTTAGCACCCATCCCTGCAACTATGCAGATTGG
Source organism: Sapajus apella (assembly GCF_009761245.1). Taxonomy (NCBI): domain Eukaryota; kingdom Metazoa; phylum Chordata; class Mammalia; order Primates; family Cebidae; genus Sapajus; species Sapajus apella. Next base: position 9,031,216 of record NW_022436947.1, read on the forward strand.
AGACACAGTGAACTTCTCAGAACAGGGGTATGGACAGTGGTGGGCACAGCTGGGCAAATAACCCAATTGGATGGTCTGTTAGGCACTTTAGGCATGTTATCTTTTAAATCCCCACCACGACCTTGCAAAACATGCATTAATTTTCCCAATAACCCATAGTGGGTGCAGAGTTTTAATTTAGATCTGTTTGAAACAAAGGACCCTGCCCCAAATTACGTGATTTGCCCAAGGCCAGAATTAATTGGTAGCTAAATATGCACTCATCAGTGTGATAGACACTTTTAAAAATACAAAACGATAGCCAAGGAAGAAATATAAATATATGCCAGTCCTCACAGCTGGGTGTCTAGTATACTTGGTTAAAGTCCAACACCCGACTCCCAAGTCCTAAGTTCAGCCCTGCCCTTTAGCATGCTGTATGAGCTGTCTCCTGGGACATCTGAGCCCTCTCCCATAGCAGAATCTGTACTTTCAGCAGTGGCTTCTCTACTCAAGATGTTTACTGTGAGACTGAATCCTGGTCCGCAGGTGGTCAAAAAAGCTGATGCATATTAGAGGCTGGGCTCGTTCACTTCTTCCTGCAGCCAAAGCTGGTACCAGAATCCTCTTAAGGGAGGTCAATGAATCTTTTGCTTAGAGACCAGACACAATCACTGTCTGGATTATCTGCAACTCAGGGCTGCCGGGTAGCTGGGCAGAAGTGATTTACAGAGGAATAGTTCCTGACAAGGGATTCTGGTGACCTTATAAACCAAGAGAGTGAAGCAGCTCAGCTCTTCTCTTCCCAGGGTGGAATTAATTCCACCTTAATCTCTGCAGTCCATTTGATATTTTTTTTTTCAATAAAGAGAATACAGATCCCAGCAGTCTATGCCGCTTCTTGGAGACATTTAAACGACCAATCTCATTAGCATGGGAGTTTCTTCAAGGAAAATTGAAACCAGCAAACTGGCTATGAGAATATATAGTATGGAATGGAAGAAAAATACGGACAATTTTAAAGGCTTTTATTTCCAGGCTAACAGCTCTTTTCTGGGTACTTTTGGCATTTCTTTGATTTTTTTTAATTGATCAATTGATGAGTTGTAAGTGGTTGACAGGCATACATATTGGAAAGTTTTGGTTATGGTAGGGGAGAGGTTCTCTTTCTTTTTCCATGTTTCTTCTGATTCATAGAATTGTACCAACACTTCCTGTTGGCATTAAGGAGATCCTTTCACCTCTCAGCGACTCCTCCATGGGTAGAGGAGAATCCACTGAAAGGTGAGGCAGTGAGAGTCTGACAACCTTCTCACCAGGCCTGTGTCTCTTCACAGTGTAGATCTGTATCAAAGGCTGATTCTCATATCTCTGGTCCCTCTTGTATTCTCTTTCCTGGATAAGATTGGAGGCAGGTCCATGTCATCCCTGGTAACTATTTTGGTGGCTGGATAAATATCTTTTCTGCAAGCTCAAACCTTCCTTGTGTGTGAGGACCGGGGTTGGGGCTTGGAAAGAAAGACTGGGGAGCTTGTTTGGGTCTTGAGTGTAAACTTTTCCGCTGGTCACAAAAGCAAATATTTTTATTTAACTGAACTCTGGTGATTTTGAAGTTGATTTTGGGAAGAATACTCTGAGAAACTCCCCATAACAACAAGGAGACCACAGGTCCATAAAGAAGCCGATAGACAGAGGCAACATGGTCTCTTGGTTGTATAGGTTATAGAGCATGTAGCTGTCATCTGGGAAGTTTGCTCTGGACTGAGCTCCAAACTGCCCTGCAAAGCCATGCACTCCAAATGACAACTCATGAAGGAGGTGAAGTATCCCTTTGAGAGTCAAGCTCATTAGCCACAAAGGGTGGACAAACGTCTCATATTTTTGTCCAATGGTCTTTGACCTTGAAAAGAACAGGGAGTCTAATTACCTCGCTAGCTAGAGTCAAACCTGAGAAAAATTGTACTAGAGTCTGAAAAATTTGAGGCTTACTTGGATTTTGCCCAAGTAACCACTAGAACTGAAAATTATTGGATGTTTACGTGAGTAAACCTAGATTCCTCTATGGTAAGAACCTTTGGGACCAGCCCTCATTCATTTAGAAGAGGCAAATTTGTCCAACAAATTGAGATCTGAGTAAGAATGAGAGAGACATTTTAGTCTGAGCTCCCACATTGCTTTCCCCATGTGTGAAATGGAGATTTTAACATCAGCTTCTTTCTTAGATCTTTGTTGTGCTTGCAAGGACATCTTTCAGAAAAGAATCAACATGTACCAACTGAATCAATCACTAATCTAATTCCATTCTAATCACTTAGTATGTTCAGCTACATGTGACAGAAACTTCCCTCTCTCCACCATAGAAAAAGAGCCCAAACTGTGTCTTAAACAACAGAGGAGTTCTTTCATAAAGACATTCAAAAGCTATCGTCTTGGGCTACCGTGAAAGCTTCTGTGTACAAGGAATCCAGGCACTTTACCTTGTTCCTCTGTCGTGTGGGGCTTCCATTCTCAAGGCCACCTCCTTATCCATTCTAACTACTGGAACCTCAATCATGAGATGCTGATTCAAGAATATATGACAAAGAAAGGGGAGGAAAAACGACACATCTTTTCCCTTTACACTTTCTCAAGTTGTACCCACCATTTTCACTTGTATCCCATTGACCAGAAGGTAATCGCTTGGTCTTTATTCCAGATGGTTGTGTGCCTAGCTAAAATTAGGGGTTCTATCATTAAGGAAGAATAAAACAATGGGGGGATCACTAATGAGCTCTACCACACTATCAGAAATGTTTACTGTTTTTTTTTTTTTTTTCTCTTTTGACTCAGAAGTCTCAATTATATAATCTCTGGAGGCTTCTCTAAATAGAGAGATATATATTTCTTTATATTAAATATTCCTTCAGCAAAAATTCTCTCAATAGTTACTGAAGCCTCCCATGTGCTAAGCAGTGTAGTAGGTACTTTGAGGACTGTGAAGATTGACAAAATATATTATCTGATCTCAAGGTGTTTATCATTCATTTATTCAATAAGTATTTGAGAGAAAAAAGCTTCTATGTACTGAGTATGTACTAAGCTCTGGAGATAGAAAGTAAATTAAAAAAAAAAAAAGCTATGGGGTTAAACCAAAGAAATACGAATACATGAAATAATAAATATGAGGGCAGAAATCAATACAATTAAGTAAAAAAGAAAAATAATAGTAAAGATTAATATAACCCAAAGTGATTTTTTTCATATTATTGGTAAAATAGACCTCTGATGAGACCAATTAAGATAAATGAGAGAAGATACAAATAATAAAATAAGAAATGAAAAAAACTATAGACAAATCAGGAAGCAAAATAATAAGTGTTATGAATAATTATAGGCTAGATGTAATGGATACATTTTTAGAAAATATAAAAATGCCAAAATTGGTACAAGGAAAAAATGAGAGGCCAGTGCCATGTTTCACACCTATAATCCCAGCACTTTGGGAGACTGAGGCCGGGGGATCCAGGGATCCCTTGAGCTCAGAAATTTAAGGCTGCCTTGGGCAACATGGTAAGGCCTTGTCTCTACAAGAAAATATAAAAGAATTGACTGGGCATAGTGGCATTCACCTGTGTTCCTAGCTACTTGGGAAGGCTGAGGTGGGAGGATTGCGTGAGCCCAAGAGATTGAGGCTGCAGTGAGCCATGCTCACACCATTGCTCTTCTGCACTCCAGCTGGGGTGACAGAGTAAGACCCTGTCCCAAAATAAAATAAATTAGAGATCATAATGAGACCAAAAATATTAAAGAAATTGAAATGATAACCAAAGATATCTAATCTCCCCAAACTCTAAGCCCAGATAGTTTTAAGTTTCATTCTATCGAACTTACAAAGAACAATGAAGTCCTACCTTTTACACATTCTTCTCAAGAAAAGAGAAAAAGAATAAAAGTTGAAGTTAGTGTAGTTTTTTGTTGTTTGTTTGTTTGGCTTTTTGAGATGGAGTCTTGCTCTGTCACCAGGCTGGAGTGCAGTGGTGTGATCTTGGCTCACTGCAACCTCTGCCTTCCAGGTTCACTCCTGCCTCGGCCTCCCTAGAAGCTGGGACTACAGGCGCGTGCCACCATGCCAGGTTAATTTTTGTATTTTTAGCAGAGACAGGTTTGCACCATATTGGCCAGGATGGTCTTGCTCTTTGACCTTATGATTCACTCTTATTGGCCTCCCAAAGTGCTGGGATTATAGGCATGAGTCATCATACCCGGCCTGAAGTTAGTGTAGTTTTTATTTCAAAATGAGATAAGAGCAATGACTCAGGCAATCAGCCAGTCTGGGGTCACATCTAGGTACAGAAGTGGCCGCTGACTTTGGTAGACTATGCATGGAAGCCCAAATCAAAGCTCTGTACAATTGTACTCCTAATGTAGTTAGTGTGACCTGAGAACCAATCAAACAATTAGTAATAAAATATAAACTTTCATTTTGCTTCCTCAGTGAGGTGGTGAATCCCTTTAAAACCAGGTTCCAATGCTGTTTTTTGTTTGTTTTTTTTTTTTTTTTTTTTTTTTTTTTTTTTTTTTTTTTTCAGGACCATGGCATTTAGATTCTGTTTCCAAGTTTGTGGATGTAATGAGATGATTTATCATGGAAAATTATTGCATGATCATCAAAAAGTAATGAAAGTTGTCACAGACTTCCTTCTTAATGGTATTTCTCCCTGACCTACTTCCCCTTACCCTGAAAATGAGCTCTAGGACTCTAGCATGGAGCCAAACCAGGGGTCTGATGCTATTTAATTCATGTAAGCAGTCAACCATAAATGCATTTTTCAGAAGTAAAGACAACTTCTGTAACTTTTTAATTAAAGCATAAAAGCCCTTAATTAAAGAGACATACATCACTGAGAAACCTTTAAATCTTCATAATCTTTTGTGGCATTGTATGTGTTTCCAGCTGTGCTCACTCCAATCTCAAAGGCAGCAGAGTCCAGAAAGGGACAGTGCTGCTCTCCAGTGACCTGGAGCCATAGCTTGGCAGAGTCAGGCATTCAGTGGCTGTGTTGTGGTGGAGGGGCTGGTGTGGACCCTGCACTCAGTAGAGAGAGAGGCCCAGGAGACCTTGGAACAGAAACATCCAGCTCTGCTTCTCTCTTAACCTCAGCCCATACTCACAGTGTTTGATAGGTTAAGATGGCAGCCATTTCTAGGGGATAGAGGAACAAGTCAAAAAACACCAGGAAGAAGCAATGAGATGAATCAAGAATATACAACATTTATAAAACTGTCAGCCTGGGTTTGTCAAAAAGTCAGTGTTATGAAAGAAAGAAGTTGGAGGACTGTACTGGCTTAAAGGAGAGTCAACAGACGTTACAACAAAATACAGGGTATGAATTTTGATTGGATTTTAGTAATTAAAAAAACCTATAAAAATATATTCTTAAGATGATGGAAAAATTGAATAGGGATTTGATGTTAGATAATATTATGCATATTATTAATTTTATTATGCACAATAATGGTATTGAAGTTATGTAGGATAATGTTTTATTCCCAAGAGAGGTTTGCCGAAGGGTCTAGAAGTGAAATTTCATGATGTCTACAAATGTGGCAAGATGATAACAATTATTGGGTATAGGTGGAGGGCACCAAGTGTTCATTTTATTAATCTTAAACAGTTTATATACATGTGAAGCAACTTTATACCAGTACTTTGGGGGGGAGGAAAGAATGGCAACTTCTTTGTAACTTCAATCTGATCTTCCTCTACATGTGGGTCTCACCAATGTACTGACTGAATCAGGTTGGGGCCAGTATATCTGGACGAGTTTTTCTCTCTGTTGCGACTTAGTGCCTGGGTATTGTGAATGTACCCGTTTTCCAGGCTTTAAAGTAATATGGGCTTTAAGAACAAGGAAATTATTTAGGTCTTCCCTCTGGAGCACTCATGGCTGATCCACCCGTGTCTGAGGATTTAAAACTTAGGAGCACAGAAGTCCTTGTTCTTCTGGATCTGGAGCTCCCAGTCCAGCATGGGAGAGAGATGAATAATTAGGCGGTCAGTCCTCACAAGGCGTCATCCCACACAGAGGTTTCTGACGTGTATAATCAACTTTGCCATAATGCCTGGTGCCCCGCCAATATTGGTGATACCATGATTCTCCTTTCTCTGTTTAAAGATAGACAACAAGGGCATCATATACATCTCAGAGTGGTGTTTGTTGTTCTGTGAGGCATTGGACATCACTGCCGGATGCTGAGGGCCTCTGTGAGAAGATGAGGAAGTGGTAGATCACAGAATCTTTCAAGAAATCTTTCAATCTTTCCATTGTAGAACTTGAGGTGGTGACTAGGGTCTAGAATGGAACCAAGTCTCCAAGATCTAAGCCTAGCAAAGATGTTCTATCTGTCTGCCTATCTATCTATCCATTATTGATTATCTATCTATCTACCTATCTATCTATCTATCCATCCATCCATCCATCTGACTAGCTAGCTATGTCTGAATGGAAACGTTACTGGACTAGACCCAGAAATCTCTGTACTTTCTAGCTCCTGTGTTAAGTAGCCACCTTCTCACAGGGCTCAGCGCCTGATGAAGCAGAGTGGAATTGTGTGGCATGAAGTCCAGCAGGGTCCCATCAAGCGACCAGCCTATCCATGCAGCTGAAGAAGAAAATGTCCCCGGTACAGCCTTTTCCAAATTTTCAACCATTCTTTGTCAACATTGAAAAAGGCTTTAATTTAGAGAGTGAGAGCTGGAGGGACCTTGGAGATTGCACCATGGTTTTCAAAGGGTGCCGCCATGAAGTTGTGGGACTCTGAGAAAGTTCAAATGCAAGTCAAGACTCAAACAGTTTGAGAGCTGCAAATCGAGTCCAGGCTAGTCACCTCATAGAAAATGAACCTGTTAGTTTCCTAGGACTGCCAAAATGAAGTACCACAAACTGAGTGGCTTAACAGAAATCTACTGTTTTGCAGTTCTGGAGGCTGGAAGTCTGAGATCAAGGTGTCTGCAGGGTCATGTTCCCTCTGAAGGCACCGGGGGAGGTTGTGTTTCAAGCCTTTCTCTTAGCTTCTGGTAGTTCCTTGGCTTGAGACAGAATAACATGGCATTCTCCCTGTATGGGTGTCCATGTCCAAATTTCCCCTTTTTATAAAGACACCAGTCATATTGGATTAGGATCCCATGCTCCTCCAGTATGACCTCATCTTAACAAATTACATCTGCAGTGTCCCTAATTCCAAAAAGGTTACATTCTGAGGTATTGGTGGTGACAACTTTAACGTAGGAATTTTGGGGGAGACACAGTTCAACCCACAACAATGAGCTAGAGAGGCATAGACTTGCCTTAGCTGAAGTAACCTTGCCTGCTCATGGCCCCATGCCTGGGTCTGAGTCTCTTGGTCCATCACCTGGAGCTCCCTTCATCACTGCAAACTGCTTCCCACCTGATGCTCAGGCTGAACAAGGATGCCCAGGCATACTTTTCTCAGCCCTAGCATAGGAATTGCTTGTCAGTTTGGGGTGCCCTCATTCAACCTCTTTTTTGTGAGCTCCTGATCTCCCATTTGGGGAATTCTCTGTTGTAATGCCCTTCCATGGCAGGCAGTGCTTGTTTCCTTCTCTGAGGACTGAAAGGGCAGATCCTCCTTCTCCTGTCTCCAGGGAGCCCATGCAGACACATGCCTTAGGCTCAGCCAGTGGGACCTGCTGCCTGGGACTTGGTCCCTGGAATGAGTGATGGCACAATGTGGAGTCCCCATTTGGCTCCAGTCGCTGGAATGAGTGATGGCATGATATGGAGGCCCCACTTGGCTCCAAAGCTACAGCCATGTCTGCACCTGCCTGTCCCATAGGGTGGGCTTGCAGGGCCTCCTCCCTAGTCATCCTCCAAAACTCCCTGCCTTCTCGCTTTTGTGAATCCCTGATGTCCTTTCAGTAAGTTCCATCTTTGCCTAGGAGAGGCAGATGGCATCCATGTTTGTGATGGACACCACTTACCTGGGGTGGTGTCACAAAATTCATCTTAATTTTAGGATGAGCCAGGACAAATAATGAGACCCAAAAGATGACACATGACCATTATGTGACTTTTTTTTCCCCTAAGTGAGACGTGAGGTCTGTTTTCTGAGGGCGTGACTAACCCAGCCAGCTTGGAGCTGGGGTAGGCAGGGAGAGGAGCTAATTTAGATTCCACGACAGCCCACGCTGCGTGTCAGTTGTGTGGGTAAACAGCTTCCCCTCTGGCAGAACACCAGGCCTAGCGATTTTATCTTGTTAAAACCGAGCCTAAACAAAACAGATAAGGGCTGTGTCACCCTCACGAATTAGTCCACCTCTGGTGTATCTTCTGAGAGGTCTGCCACCCTGTCGCTTGTGTCACTGTAAACATAGGTTGGGTGGGTCACTCTTAAGTAATCTAATTTGCTTTCAAATGTATATGTATGTGGGGGACCTCCACTAAACCAAATTATTTGGAAAAATAGCTTCAAGGTGGGTGAAGTAATGCCTGTGACAAACCGAGGTCTTGGATTTACTGCCTTTTTTTTTTTTTTTTTGCTTCGGGGGAAAAAAAAGACACGTAGGGGTTTATTTTTGATTAAATGCCTTAGCCTTGCTTTGGTATTTATCTTTCTGTGGCAGCCCCTGATCTAGTCACAATGTGTAATTCCATTAGCATTATCTCTCAATTCATTTGAGAGGGGCTTCAGCCTGGACAGACACGGCATAAAAGGGCTACAGTGTTCCAGAGGCTTATTTCATATTTCTTCAGCAAGTTTATTCCTTTATCGGCAGCTCGTTTAAAGGGAGCTAAAGGGGAGCCCGTCAAATCGTTAAACGAAAATTTAATGTGGGTTTTTAAAGGCAAACCCAAAAGCTTTTCAGAAAAAAAAAAAAGGTTAAATTAAATAAATGAACAATGGCCCACAGCAAGCATAACTGATGGCCAAGGATAATGCAGACGGGCCTCAGATTTATGAAGGAGGTTTTATCTTTGTGCTTTTAATGAGAAGAGTGATTTTGGTCGGGTGTCAGGACTCCTGGGTGCATTCTAGCTGAGCCACTAAGTGACCCCATGACTCTGTTTCTCTCCCTGCACCGCACTCCCGTCTTTGTCTCTTGCCCACCGCAGAGGTGATGCTGGGAGGAAGAAAGAGAGGCTCTTTCTAAAGTGCTTTGAGTAGCTGCAAAGGGAGATGAGGGCAGATGGAATGTAGATACAGGCAATTCTCATTTGTCCATGCTAATGGGAGGCAAGGTGCCCAGGGAGAAAGGAATTGCACAGAGAATGCCTGGACCTAGAATTTTAACTCTCCCCTCCCCGAGGGGCCTTTCACCTCATGGGCTGGAGGGTCACCTCTCTGGCTGGCTTTGCTTTGCCTCTTCTCCTTGCTCTTGTTCACCCCTTCACAGAGGTGCCCACCAGCCAAGACACATATGGAAGATGAACAGCAGGTGGAAAGAGGAGAAGATGTTGGGGGTGGGGGTAGTGACGTGATAATAGGCCCTGCGAGCCGCTTGTAGGATGCAGAGCCTGTAATCCTGTTTTCTGGGAGATGGATATGCCAAAAGAGCACATAATATGCAGCGTTTTGAGAATGGAGGTGGGAGGGACTGACAGATGCCAACCCATGCCATTAAAAGTGGCAACACTACTGCCTCTGAAAAGGAGATCGGGGACAACCTTTGGCTAACGACCCAATATGTGCCCAGTCCTGTGCTAAGTCCTTTATAGGTCTTATGTTTTTAAAAAAGTGTTTCCAAGCTTAGAAATAAAATCCAGACCCTTATCAGTAATTTTTTTGAGCATTTACAACACATACACATGTATTTATTTATAAGTTATATATATTCTATTGTTGTAATGCATTATGTATATTATATGCACAACTGTATATATTTTAAAAGAATGAGAAAAATAAATAGAAATAGAAGTCACAATACTTTTCCCCTGCATCCTTGTGGAGTCGTGAGCAGACATTAGGGGCTCACAATTCACTCTGGCAATTGTGCTCTTCACAGCCTACTTGACAGACAGGTGTCACTTCTATCGTATGGATGAAAAACTGTGGTGAAGGTTGTTTGAGTGATTGGATCAGAGCTGGGATAGTAACCACATCTTCTGAATCCATTACAGTGCATTCCCTTTTTCTTCCCTCTTGTCCTCAACGTAGGCCCTGCATTTCTGTGGTCCACTCTTCCCTCCATGCCCTGTTCCATGGCTCCCCATGTTGATTGCATCTGTAGGGGATGACACCTTGACTCTTGATTAGTCCAAATTAGTGGTAGTGATTCCATACCTCCTTTCCAGACTCATTTTCCCAGCCTCCCTTGCAGCTTGGAGTGGCCATGTGACCTAATTCTGGCCAATCAGACATGCAGGAGCACTCTGAGAGGTTTCACTTGCTGTCAGAAGGAAGCACTGGGAAGGAGATGCAGAAAAAGTAGGAAGAGAGACTGGGTCCTTGATAATGTCACTGAGTCTCTGCACCGAGCCAGGAGCTGCCTACTTCCAGACTGCTCTCCTGAGATATTAAATGCTTAAGCACCTAGGTGAGTGCGATGGTTAATATTGAGTGTCAACTTGACTGGATTGAAGGATGCCATGTATTGTTCCTGGGTGTGTCTGTGAGGGTGTTGCCAAAGGAGATTAACATTTGAGTCAGTGGACTGGGGGAGGCAGACCCACCCTCGGTCTGGGTGGGCACCATCTCATCAGCTGCCAGCACAGCCAGAATATAAAGCAGACAGAGGAACATAGAAAGACTAGACTGGCTTAGTCTTCTGGCCTACATCTTTCTCCCATGCTGGATGTTTCCTGCCTTCAAACATCAGACTCCAAGTCCTTCAGCTTCTGGACTCTTGGACTTTTCACTACAGGCTGACGGCTGCACTGTTGGCTTCCCTACTTTTGAGGTTTTGGGGCTCAGCCTGGCTTCCTTGCTCCCCAGCTTGCAGACGGCCTATTGTAGCACTTCACTTTGTGATCATGTGAGTCAATACTCCTTAATAAACTCCCCTTTATATGTACGTCTATCCAATTAGCTCTGTCCCTCTAGAGAACCCTGACTAATACAACAGGCATTTTGTTACTTGCAGACAGAAGCCTTCCTATCTGGCTTAGTCTCTATTTCTAGTCAACACTTTCCATCCTCAATTCATTTCCTCAGTTTCCTTCTGAGCCCATGCCTCAGTTAACTTTTGTGGAACCAGGCTTGGTTCATATGGCATAAGAAGTCAGATGACCCAGAGATCCTTTTAGAGCTACAGATTTTCCTAACTCTTTTCTGTGTTATTGTTCTTAATTTTATTACTATGTGTGTATTTGTGTGTTCCATTTCTTTCCTTTTCATAGTTCTACCAACATTGACCCTTTTATGGTTCTTTGGAACTGAGTATCTTCCCTGCTCTGTGTCCCACCTCACAGCCTTTGCACTGGTCACTTCTGTTTCGTCTTTTCTCACCTCCTTCTTTTCCTTCCAGTCTCAGCCCAGATGTCAGTCACCACCTCAAGGAAGTTGTTCCTAGCCTGCGTACCTCCACTTCTCACAACACCATGTGTGAATTTCCTTCATGTAAATTACCACTGCAAGAAGTTCTGTTGCTATTTCTTGTCACTCATTACATCTCACCCCCATCCAGAATGCATGCTGCACAAGAGCAGGAACCTTGTCTGCTTTGACCTCTGCTGTATCTGCAGCACCTAGAACGGCGCTTGGTATACGGTAGGAGCTCACAGTGTATTTATATAACAAACGAATAAAAGAAAGAATGAATAGATAAGACATGTCCACTCATCTGAGTCCTTGGTTTTCTTCCCCAAGGGTATATTTGAATGTTTATAAATGGGAATACTGAAAGCCAGAACAACCAGCGCTTCCTGTGCAAGATGCTAGTTAAATAATATGCAATCATCAACTTTCTATAACTTAAAATCTTGACTCAGAAAAACATATATAAACATTATCTTTTCTCGCTGAGATGAGTCTTATTTTTAAAACATTGTAATAGCAGAGACAATATTAATAAAAATACATAGTTATAATTTAATATAGTGTTATGATCAGAATCAAGAAGAATTGCATTCTAAATCGACACTCTCTCCCTTACAATCCCACACTACTGGGCGAAATATCTTAGCATTCACAACAGACTACTACAATTATTTGTGTACTGTTTTGTCCCCTATTCACCTGAAAACCCCTAAGGGTAGCAACTATGGCTGAAACAGCTTTGATCTGCAGCATAGTGACATATGGTAGGCATTCCATAAATGTTTTTTTCAATGGATGATTCTAAACATGATATGAGTTACATAAAATATCCTGTTGGCATATTTTGCTCTACAATTACAGTGAAATTTTTCTAAAATAAAAAATCTTTATAGTCCCATCAAAACTGTGCTATTTCTTTTGTTTTTTTTTTTTGATGATACTTTTATCACTGTCTTCATCATTCTTTCCTTCCTCTATTTCTTTCTCTCTCCCTTCCCTTCCTTTTCCCCTTTTTCTTCTCTCTCTCCCTCCTTCCTTCTTCCCTCCTTCCCTCCCTCCCTCTTTCTCTCTCTCCTCTTTCCTTCCTTCCTTCCTTCCTTCCTTCCTTCCTTCCTTCCTTCCTTCCTTCCTCTCTCTCTCTCTCTTTCTTTATTTCTTTTTTTTTCTCTTTCCCTCCCTCCCTCCCTCCCTCTCTTTCTTTCTTTTCCTTCCTTCCTTTCTTCTGCTCCCCTCCCACCCTCCCTCCCCTCCTTCCTTCCTTCTTTCCTTCCTCCCTTCCTCTCTTCCTCAAGGTGTGTTCTCTCTTTCTATAGTTTTTATGCCCAAATACGCATGAAGAATTAGGGAGGGAAATTATGATCAGACCTGAAAGATGTTGATAAAGCCAGGAGGGAGGAAAATATGGGTGCTTTAGTTTTATTTTCAGGAGAAGAAAATGATGTCAGTGTTGATGATACTGATTGCTGTACAGGAGGAAGCATAATTGGGAATGGCAAAGAGACATTCAGACAAAATTTGGGACTCCTGCAGAATAAGTAAACACACATTCTTTCACAGAGAGGTGCACTGATGATAGAATAATTTCTCCCAGGGGAGAAATGAGAATACCATTGTTCAGGCCATTTAAGACAAACTAGAGGAGGAAACAGGAGTCATTATTTTTAGTTTGTGGAATGTCCACAGTGTAGTTAGGCATAGGACAAAAACCTCTCCAGCCCACAGGTTCACAGTCCACAGGATGAGACGACACTACCCAACAGCGCGTTCATCCCCTGAGGCCTCTCAGAGACATTAAGATCTCTGGCCTGGTTTTCAGGACCTTATTAACTGTTGAAACCTTCAGAGGGTTAAGGGGGTAGGAATGGAGAAATGCAAAGGGTTCCGCAAGGAAAGGGAGAGACCACCTAGTGAAAAGGGAGACAAAAGGAATCTGGACATAGAATGAAGAAAGACTGGGAATGCTGGGGAGTGTGGAATGGGAAGAGGGTTTGAAGACCAAAGAGAAAAATAAATAAAAATCAGAACCCTGGATTATATGAACATCCAGTGGAACATGGAAACATGAAAAACGAATTCATATGGGCCAATGCCAAGAGGAAGATGGCACATGTGAGGAATGAGGTGTACAGCATGGAGCGGGGAGAGGCAGCGTTTAATCGAGCTCGGTCTACTCCTTCTCTTTGTCCCACCCTTGACCCTACATTTCTGGCTTCGACCTTGACTTCCCTCCTTGGTAATCATCTTGGGTTGGATATTGGTTCTCCTCCCTAGGAATTACCCCCCAAGCATTCAGGTCAATCCAAAAAGTATCTACTGAGTTAATGCAAAGCCTATGACACTGTAGGGCATGTGATAAATACAGAACGACAAACATCTCAAACCTCTTGAGACACCAGAGGTCATTCAATCTGAACTCTAGTCTTCACTGGAGCATCACCTGGTTTCTCCCTGACCATGCAAAGTGATGGAGAACTCACCACCACTCAAGGAAATTTATTTTATCTTTAGAGAACTCTGTTAGAAAGACATTCCTCACATCAAGCCAAAATATGTCTAAATAAGATAAGTTCCATTCTCTGATCCTACTTTCACATCTTGAAGTTACACAGAAGAAATGCAGCAGCTCTTCTCTTTGACAGCCCTTCAAATATTTGAAGCTGTTACATTCCCTTGAGCTTCACTTCTCAAAGCTGAACATCACCAGTTACTTTGATTGTTTCAAATTAATTCCCTTCTGGGCTCGGCCACTCTCTCCTGAACGCGCTCAAAGTTGTCATAAAACGCTTAAAGTGTGGGGCCTTGAGCTCTATGCAGTATATTGCAGGTATAGTCTGCCTATCTCAAAGTTGAATGGGACTGCTTCCTTTGGGACTCCATTCTCTTTTAATATAGCTTATCTTCCCATTGACTTTGGCAGCATTTCACTGTTGATTCATATCGAGCTTATTGTCAACTTCAGCTCATACTTTGTTTTTGGTTTGAGACAAGGTCTCACTCTGTTACCCAGGATGGAGTACAGTGGTGCAATCACGGCTCACTGCAGCCTCGACCTCCTGCCTGGGCTCAAACTGTCTTCCCACCTCAGGCTCTTGAGTAGCTGGAACTACAGGCACATGCCACCAACCCAGTTAATTTATTATTATCTTTTTAAGATATGGAGTCTTGCTCTGTCTCTCAGGTTGGAGTACAGTGGTGCCATCTCTGCTCACTGCAACCTCTGCCTCCTGGATTCAAGTGATTCTCCTGCCTCAAGCTTCTGAGTAGCTGGGACTACAGGCATCTGCCACCATGCCCAGCTAATTTTTTTTTTTTTTGTATTTTTTGTAGAGATGGGGCTTCACCATGTTGCCCAGGCTGGTTTTGAACTCCTGAGCTCAAGAAATCCACCCGCCTCAGCCTTCCACAGTTTTAGGATCACAGGTGTGAGCCACTGTGCCTGATCTGAGAGCACCATATATTTTCAAATGTAGATCTGTTAGGCTCTCTCACCTTTTTCATTCCTTAGAAAGGTGCCTCAAGGCAACACCAAAATGCCTTGTCAAGATCCAAAATGCCCAACATTCAGCAAAAGTTTATTTTTCTTCAGGATTGTAAATACTTATATTTAATATTTTTCTTTTACTGCAGTCATAGACAAATTTGATGACCATGTCTCCTCTATCTTTATCCAAATCATTAGTAATTGTGTTGAATAGGATTAGTCTGAGAACAGAGTTCTGACATATACCCTAAGAAAACCTTCCTTCATGTTGTCTTTGATGCATTAATGAACATCTTTGGGGTTTAACCATTGAGTCAATTAATTCACCAGCCGACACTGCCTGGTGTTCTACAAGGATTTTATTAAAGAGTCTATTAAATGCCTTGATGCAGTTCAGATGTTCTCTCTTACGTTTCCTTGATCTAAAAGCCTCACAGCCTTGTTGAGTTAGAGGGCAAGACCAGCCTAACAAAGTTTGTCCTTTGTGATTACTATGGACTAAATGTGTCATCCCAATTCCAATTCATATGTTGAAGCCCTAACCCCCAAGGTGGGGCCTTTGGGAGGTAATTAGGTTTAGATGAGGTCATGAGAGTAGAGCCCCCCACCCATGACTCCTTATAAAAAGAGGAAGAGTCACTTGAGATCTCTCTCTGCTTGAATGACCAAAGAAGAGCCATCTGAGGGCATAAACAAGAAAGGAGCCATCACCAAGAACCTGAACATGCTGGCACCCTCATCTCAGATTTCCAGCCTCCAGAACCGTAAGAAATACACATTTGTTGTTGAAGCCATCCAGTGAGTGGCATTTCATAATAGCGGCCCAAAATGATTTGGGCAGTGATTCTAGATTTATTCCTAGTGATCAGTCACATCCTTTTCTAAATAATCGCACACCTATCTTTCAGTGATGCAATGGTCAACTTGGGGGCCGTGCTCACTTGTTTGTGTTTTTCAGAACTCAGATTAGATCCCCTTTTTGCAAAACTGGAATGCCATTTGCCTGTCTCTGGTCTTTCTTTGTCTCTCCCTACACAGCTCCTGATGACATTAATAACAATATGGAGCTTTCACTCGTTGCTATCTAAATGTTTCCTGGCATCGTCATATTTTTGGCCTATACCATGTCTGGGTGTTAGTTTTCATAAGTTTCCTGACTCCAGGGTAGAGGCATATTTCCTTTGACTTGATCTAAAGCTGCCTGCTTTAGCATGAAAAGGAGGTTCTGGAGCATCCCTGGAATCCCCCTCTAATCAATTTAGAGCCAAACAGAAGTTCTCCAGCCAAGCAGGATACTGGCTGGTCTTTAGGAACTGAGAGATGAAGTCTCATTCTCTGGGACATTTACGGGATCGTGCATGGGCAGACAGGCTGCTGTGTGACCTTCACGGCAGCCCACAAAAGAGGAGCAACAGGGTGCATCTAGTAGGAAACGAGAACAAAGGCAAGCTCCAATACGATACAGATGGGGTGGAGGAGTGGTTGGCTGGATTTGAGAAGAGTGAGCGAGCAGAGGACTGGCGGTGTGAGAAGGATGTTTTTAGCAGCAGTGTTTTTTTGTTCATTTTCAACTAGCTTTTTGAAAGATGGAGAATGTAGTACTTGCACGTGATAAAACGTCAAAAAGAATAAAGAATATACAACAAAACAAGAAAATACCATATCGCTGTGTCTCTCACTCTGAGATTCCTGTTGCTAAGTTTTTTGTGTGTTCTTCCAAAACATTCTATGCATGTACGAGCCTATTTTGTATATTCAAAACATGCAAGGATATACATGAATACACCATTCTGCCTTTTGCTGTTGTTTTTCAGAGCAGCTTATGTAGATTTACTTCATTTTGTTTTACATCTGCACCGTGTTCTGTTGTATGGATGTATAGTACTTTTAACCGCAGAGCTTTGAGGAAATGAAAATAGAATTTCTGTCAAACCCAGGGCATTAATCTTAAGTTTGAGGCGGGGGGAGTAAATGACAGGTTACCAGATTTGCATTTCAAGCTCCCTGTATACTCGTGGGTCATGCCAACATCCCTTGCCTTAGTTTACCTAGCAGGGAAAGAAAAACGACTTGATTTTAGTGTCAAAAACCAAGAGCAAAGGCTCCTTAACTATAGGACTTAAAAAGAACAGCTAATAGAAAGAGTCCATATTAATATTCTCTTATAATCAAAAGGTGGGGTATGGACAGAAAGAAACTCTTACTCTGACCCTGAACTGGGCTGATGCAGTTTATGTACCTGATGGCTCCCCATGAACAATCATTCGAGAACTGGGCAGGACTGGGTTGACCTACCTTATCCAGGCCCATCATTAGCCCTGCCAGGGGTGTACTGGCAGGTGCTTAACAGCCAGCTCTCCACAAAAACAAAAGTCTCTATTTGTAGCCCGTGCCGGTTCCCATGGTACGAACACATCCCCAGTGGCTGATTTCCAGCTGCTGGCTTGGCATGGCTGGCTGCAGAGTTGGGGAGAGATGGTATAATTGGCCCTCCCCAGCCCTCATGTGCTACCACACACGTCTGTGGACTTCAGGGTCCCAGGGTACCTGCTCCCTCTGGACCCCACAAGGAACATCTCACACCTGCAAAGGTTACAGTCAGCAGGGGTGCGTTAGGAGAAAGCCCTTTAAAAACAGATGAAGAATATGGGGCGTAGCCAGGAAAATAGGGCCAGAAGGAGAATGGAGCCAGGCCACAGAGTCCTGGAGTGGCACACTAAAGTGGGGAGAGGTCACCTTGGGCCTAAGCACTGTCCTCAGAATCTTGGGGATTCTTGGGTAACTGTCTGTGGTTCTCTTTCTCTGCTTAGCATGGACACCTCTGCCCCTTCATTCTTATTCATCTTTGCCTCTTTCTTCCCTTCTTCTGTTGTCCCAAACCTTGTATATGTGTTGACCCTGCTGATGGCATAGGCACCTCTGTCCCTTCATTCTTCCTCCTCTTGGCCTCTTTCTTCCCTTCTTCTTTCATTATAACACTTGTATATTCCTTGGCCCTGCTGATAACCTGCAGGCTCCACTGAGCTCTCTGGAAGCTGCTGAGGGCAGAGGAAAGAAGGTGATGTGAGAAGTCCTCATGGGGACTGGCGTGGAGGGAAAGTGGACAATCAGCTTTCAATCACATCTCACTTCTAGTCTTCTTTTCATTCAACCTTCCATCTGTAAGAAGCATCCTTGGGCCTCCCTCCTGCCCTGTGGTGCAGCATGGATCAGGATCAGGTGCAGGGAACATTTCAGCACCACCGGGCCTGGTGCTTTGCAGGTGCAAGGCCTCACCCTGGAGCCCCGTTCAACCCGACCTCCAAAAGGCTCTGTGGCAGAGGCAGGTGCCAGACAGCTCGTGAATGTGAACAGGACCCAGCACCACTTTCTGCCTCTCTCTTGGATGTCTCTGATGGCCAGTACCCTGGAACTCATGCTGGCCCATTTCTAGTGAGTACTGTATTTGAGCATTCTGGATGTGGATGCTTTCAAGTCTCTCAGCTGGGTTTTCTCATTTCCACTTAATATACTGAGATGTGCTAAGAGATTTATTCCAGGAGCTCTGAAGGGAGTGACTGGCAGGACATCTATTGGTGCCTAGTCCTGCCCAGTATGAGACTATCATGCATCAAGCATGCCCCCTTTTTTCCTTATTCTAAAGCCAAGTGGGCTCAAATAATAAACGTAAGAGGTTAACGAGGTCAAGGTCAGAGGAATGATGTCTTCCCTGCAAATCACTGTATTTGTTATCTACTACTGCATAGCAAATCACCTCCAAATCACTGGCATAAAACCATATCTTATCTCTGCTCCATGATGTCTGGGCCTCAGTTGGAAGCTTCTGAAGGCTGAAATCATCTGAAGGCTTAACTGGGGCTGCAGGATGGGCGTCTAGGGTGGCTCACTCATGGGGCTGGCAAGCTGGCACTGGTGGTTGGTGGGTAGGCTCAGTTTCTTGCCACACGGCAGCTCCGAGGGACCCAAGAGATCAAGCTGGAAGCTAAAATGTCTTTTTTTGACCAAGCCTTGGACACTGTCACTTCTTGGTCACTTAAGTCAGCTCTGATTTGGTGTGGGAGCAGACTGCATGAGGGCATGAATGCCTCTGGCTGAGGGTCACTGGGGCCATTTTGGAGGCTGGCAACCACAGTTACTTAGAACAGCTTACACTCAGACCACCTGGCAACCATCTTGTAAATGTGTTACCAGGCGAGAGCATTCAACCCATCAGCACAAATCCATCTTCATCACAAGGAAAACAACTTGAAGCCTTTTTGTTATGTGCACCCCAGTTAGAGGGGCCAAGTGACTCATTTAAACTACTGCCAGTGTACTAGGCAGTGCCAAGAGAGAGATCTCATGTGGGAAACATGAACTGTATGTCGTCCTCGGAATTCAGGCATGCTACGGGACCCTGTGCCTCCAGGACATAATCCCAAGAAGGGTTACACTGAAGTGTTTCTACTTTTTTGTTATAGCAAGACATGACTCTGGCCAGATCTGGGACTTTGTTACTTTCTGGCCAATGGAGTTAGGTCACCCCGCCTCCCTCCCTCCATCTCCCCTTACCTCACAACATCCTCTAACTTCTGGTTTCTGTGGTTAAAAAGACAATTTTTTTTTTGTTCGTTGAAAGAGAAGGAAGAATTCTGTAGGGGGGGTAGTGGATGAAAGGGCCTGGGGAGGAAGGGGAGGAAGATTTGGAGCATGGGAAGCATGGAAGCTGTTTTGGTGTCCAGAGGATCAAGATCCACAGGGTATGTGTGGAGGAGGAGAGGGGCATCCTCCCCACCTAAACACCAACCCCGTGGTGTGGCTTGGGAAGCCATGACAGCACCAGAGCTTGCGGTGTTCAGCAGTGCAGCCGGATGGAGGTGCCCTTACAGAGGGCACCATGGAGCTGGCAATGCAGAGATGTCCTTCCATCAAATGGCTCATGGGCAGTGGACTTCCAAGAGGGCACTTTTGGTGAATGAAGTGGTGAGATTTGTTCCTAAGCACACCCACCAGTGGGGGTCTCTGATATAATGGGAGGTGACAGGGAGGGCTTTGTCAGTGGTGGCCAAAGTCTTATCTAGGCAGAAAAGGCTGGGAGTTGAGATTCAGACGTTAATATCTCTGTGCTCATTTGCACCCACAGGCTAGGGAAGCCTGGGACAGTTGGGTCTGCTAAGAACACCCAGCCACCAAGTTCAATCTACTAGTAGGGACTGTGGTGACACAGGGATGTTCCTCCCCTCCCCTTCCTCGAAAGGTACTCACCTCTGCTTTCTGCTTTACTGTTCCATGGTCCAGTCTCGAAGACAGAACCCTTGGCTTAGTCCCTTAGGGGACAGAGGGGAGATTAAGTTACTTTGAATGAACTGAGAATCCTGAGAGCTGATGCCCATCCCTCCAAATGGCAGCATTCAAGGAGGATGCAGATTAAAAGCCGCTGGAGTGTGCTGTGGACATCTGGTGACACGTGCAGAAAGCAGGAGACAGAGGGGACCCTAGCCTCACCCATGTCACTGCGGAAGGCGCCTCCTGCCTCCTCGGCTGAGCTGTGGGAGACGGATGATTTTTCTGCTGTCCTGCAGGTGGCGCCACAATGTAGGTTTTTAAGCTGCTGACTGTGGTTTCTCTCCAGTGCAAGGTACAAGACCCAGCCATGGGGGCAGCTCTTGGGGGAAAGAAAATGTCTGTCTAGCACCACCAGGCTCTGGTGATTTATTTAACGAGCAAATCTGGCTTTTATCAACTTAAATAGCAGCACTGTTCCTAGGCTAATAAAATGGTGGTAGCTAAGTGAAGGGAAACGTAAGGATTTCTTCTCCTCTCTCCTATTAAACTGGTCCTTTTATTCAGCTGTGAGAGATGAGCCAATACTTTTTCTGTCTCAACCCAGCAATAAACCTCAACCCAAGTCCCACAGACATAGCTTCTTTAGAAAACAGGACTCCGTGAAGCAATTTGCCACTTAGCTTCTCCCTCTTGTGGCCGTGGGTCCAGACAGTAACACAACCAGCTTCGCGACCAGGCGAGGGGTCGAGGGAGGGACTCACAGAGCCATTGCCAGCAGAAGACAGCTAGATGGTCCTACTCGAATCTCCCTCAGCCCTCACTAATTGGAGGGGGTGGAGGAGGTGTGAGAACCAAAAGGCTAATGCAGAAACATGTTTTGAACTGTGGTAAGATGCTGCCTTTGCCTGTGTGTTTATTCATGGGATAGGGGCAAGACAGCAGAAGGCTTACCCTCCTTATACTGATTTATTTGAAAAAAAAAAAAAAAAAAAAAAAAAAAAAAGATACATTCATCCGGAAAGTGACCCTAATTCCTTACATGTGTTTTGTACTTACCATAGAGTCTCAAAACACCTTAATAAGATGGTATGTCCTTTGAAAGTCCTTGCAGCTGTAAGGGGGCATATGTGTCAGGTGATAGATGGGTAACACCAAGAGGACGTGACCTGCTCCAAATTATAAAGCTGGCCGATGGCAGAGCCAGGAGTAGGACACGCATCTTCTAGCTTCCAGCATAGAGACCATACTCATCCCACCCCATTCCATTCTCCTAACTTAAGAGAGTCAATCCAGTGGGCCATCACTGAAAAGAAAAAAAAAATCCTCTGCTATTGCTAATTTGACCCTTTCTGCTATTCTCTCCGATGATGTGATAACTGCCCCTTTCAGTATGCCTTTCGCTGTGTTATTCAGTGGAAGGAAAGCAGGGAAAAGGCAGTTTGAGATATGGCACCATTAACAACAGGAGAGCTGGCTGGGCCCCTCACCTGCCCATGGCTGCTGGTCCAGCTTTTTGCTGTACGTCTTCCTTGTCATTTGGCTCTGTTATTACTCTTCAGGCACCACATGGCATTCATTTCTCTGAATGAAAATAAATGACACCGCACACTAGACAGGAGATAAAGAATAATAAACACATTTTATTT
This sequence comes from Sapajus apella, assembly GCF_009761245.1. Classification (NCBI taxonomy): domain Eukaryota; kingdom Metazoa; phylum Chordata; class Mammalia; order Primates; family Cebidae; genus Sapajus; species Sapajus apella. The sequence continues at coordinate 9,053,062 of NW_022436947.1, forward strand.
GCCACCTCTGAAAAAAGGAAAAAAAAAAGGTCTTTGACTTCCCGTCCATCCATCAGGAAATGGGCCTGGAACTCAAGCCATATTCACACACACGCACGCGCGTGCACACACACACACATACACACGCACACCATCCGAGGAGGAAAAAGACAATCAGATAGTATTAAAAATACATGCTAGAATGACTGAGAATGGAGACAGAGCTGTTTTCTCACCTTCCCCCCTTCCTTTCGGCATTTTATGGCATACCCTGAAAGCTGAGCGGCCAACAGACATTCGAAAGGAGTCCCTCCTCCCCTGCTTTTATTGAACGATATTCCTTAAGTAACCCATTAGGGACTTTCATGGGGCTATCTGGGCTGTCATTTCTGGGAATGGCCCATGATGATCCTGTGTAGCAATTTAAAAAGGGACACCTAGACGCAGTGCCAGGACCAGGTGACACAGGCCTTACATGGACCTGGGGGTAAGGGCCTCCTTCAATTTTGTATCCTCAGTGCCCAGCTGGCCTCGTGCCAATCCCAGGCTTGCATAGAGAGAGACATTTGGCCCTGGGCTTCCTCCACTTCAGAAGGGCGTCCAAGAGGCAGCAGAATTGAGTGATTTTGTTATGTGTGTCTCTGGACTTCTGAAACTAACCTGATATTGTATGCTGTGTCTCTGGACTTTGGAAACTAACCTGATATTGTGTGCTTTATCTAGAGTCTGGGATTCAGGGTTTCTGGGAAGAGTGGAGCCAGATCAATGTATTCACGTAAGCCTAATAAGATAAGTCCTTGCTGCTTTCTGGGCCATGCAATACTCAGCAGAGAACCAGAGACTAAAAGGGCTCCACGTTGTCTCCTGGAATATCCTTTGACCAAAGAATCAAACATCTGGTTTCCTCCTCGTTCAGGCTTGGTTCATCTTCTCACTGGTGAGAGCAAAGTTTCAGCAGGCTCCTCTCCGGGTGGGCCATGCCTGACCTACATGCACTGCTCACCTTGGGGCATGTTTAAGCTGTCATCTCACAGCTCGGTTCAAAGGCTCCCCAATTCATACAACTTTGATTTCTGTGAGACTATAACCCCTATAGGGAGGTGTAGGAATTCATGCCATTATCAGTCATGTCCACCTAATAAGGAGGCTCTGAGATGTTTCGATGGGAAGGATAGTAATGGGCAGGGAGTTGCTGGGTGTGAGGACAGTTAGAGAAGAGACAGGAGGGAGGAGGCCGAGAGCCATGGGTCCTTTAGAGGGTCATCCTTGATGGTTGCCTATCCCAGGGAATGCTTACTGTTGAAGGTGCCGCTTCCCTGAGACTAAGGTGGGAGCGGGGGATGAGGATGAGGGATGTATGCAGAGAGTTGAGTTAATAGAGGTGGGAATCCCTTCGGTTTCTCTTGGTGGGTGGGCCCATTCCTAGGGGGATCTAGGCAGAGGTCTGGGAGGTAGTGCCACCCACGCCCCATCTCCACTGCCTAAGCCAGAGCCATATAGCGATTTCTTCATTTGACCTTCTGTAATCACCCTGATGATGGCATGGCCTGTTCTGGATGTAGTCTAGGATCTAGGGTTTCAGAGAAGAGAGGAGCCAGGTCAGTCCCTCAGTATAAACATGACTGGAGAAGTCAGATTACCAAGCCAGCTCCGGGGCACTCGGCCACTCAGGATCCCTCGTGCAGCCCTGCTGCCGTTGGTGTCCTCGGCCTCTTTGGGTTCCATGTGAGGGTAACTTGGTGGGGTGTTGGGAGGGGTTTTGACTAGGAATGGGTGTATTCCTGGATGTCACTATGCGCTTGTGTCAGCTCTGAGCACCTGAGGGTCCCTCCGACGGCCAGCGCCCAGAGCCGCACCTTCCGAGGAAGGCGGCTGAGTGCCTCCCTCTGAGCGCACGCCGTGCGCCCGGGTCACCCCTGTATGTGCCCCTCTCCGCTCCCTATCGCTACCGCCAGGGTGGCTCCGTTCGGCCCGAGGGTACCCAGGAGGTTGTCGGCAAACGCCCGTTCGGGGGAGAGCCGGCGAGCTGGGCGGCGGCGGGTGGGAGCGTGTAGGGAGGAGCCCCCTGCCCCCTCTGCCGGCCGCTCTCCCTCGGTCTGGATGTCAGCCGCGAGCTCCGAGCCAGCGAGAGCCGGCCAGAGAGGGAGCGGCGGCGGGCGGCAGGCGGCGTGCGGCGGGCGGCGGGGAGGAGAGGAGGCGAGGCGAGGGAGGGAGGAAGGGAAGCAGGGAGGGCGGGAGGGAGGAGAGGAGGACCCAGAGAGCGCCAGGCAGCTGGAGTTTTTGCAGCGCTTGGCCGGGCTTCAATGCACAGCAGCAGCGAGCCGCGGCGGCAGCAGGCAGCCCGGGAGCTCAGGCGGCGGCCGAGCCAGCGGCGGCCCCGCTCCCTGCCCCCTGCAAACTTTGCTAGCAGCCAGCCCGGGGGGCTGGGGGCGCTCCCGGGAGGCCCGGCTCGGCCCGTGGCCGAGCTCTCCGCCGCCGCAGCGCCAGCCGCCGCCGCCGCCACCACCGCAGCCCAGCGCCTCCCCGGGGAGCAGCCGGCGGCTCCCGCGGCCCCCCAGCCCCGGCTCCTGGGCACTGCCCGGCGAGTCCCCCGGCAGGGGTGGGGGCTGCCGCGGCGCGGCCAGCCGCTGGCTACCGGGGGGCGGCCGCTGCTGCCCAGAGAGGCGCGCAGAGGCTCCGAGAGCGCTCCCCGGCGGGTCCCCAGTGCACTCGCCGCGCCGGGGCAGCGGCCCGAGCAGGCGAGCATGGGCGGCGCGGAGTGACGCCGCCGTGCCCGCTTGGCATCAAGGACATTCAGCCTGCGGGGGTGGGGACGAAGGGGGGCAGCCCCGCGTCGCCACCGCAGCCCCCGAGAGCAGCCGCCGCCGCTGCTCGGGCTCCGGGGCTGGGTGGAGGAAAGGGGTGTTAGGAATCGATCCCCATTTTCCGACCTTTTTGTTGGACATTACGCCCACCTTGGACGCCGCAAGAGGAGCTGTCAAGCCCCGCAGGCTCTGATTCGGCGTCCTCCGCGTATCCCGGCTGCTAGCGGTTTCCCTGTGCCTCGGTGGAGTATTTGCGTTCGGAGCTGGGGCTGGAGGAGGCAGCCACACGCGCGCACACGCACACGTTCAGAGGAGGGCGAGAGGCAGCGGCACTGGCTCCATCTGCAGTGTCAATGCGGCGCTCCCGCTGAACGAAGGAAACGCGGCGCGTCCAGGTAAGGAGCCGGCCGGCTGGGGCGCGGGGCCGGGCAGGCGGGCGGCGAGGGCGGCGCGGCCGGAGAGACCCGGGCCGGCCCGGGAGTCCTCAGTGCCCCGGAGCCAGCCCGCGGCACACGCACACGCACACATGCGGGCACACACACAGATCCACACCAGCACACACGGCGCTCGCGCACCTGCCCACGTCCCACCTGGGCGCCCGCGGAGGTGCAGCGGCTGGAGCAGGGATTTCCCGGGTGCGTTCCCCTCTCACGCTCCGGGACTCAGAATTCTCTTCCTTCCCTTCCCCGGGACTTTCGGGGTGGGATTCTGTGTATTACCGGCTGTGCCTCCCAGCCGGGGAGGCTGAAGGAGCGATTTTTCAGCTCCCAGCCCGTTTCATCCCTAGCTGGGCTTTAAAACGGGAGAAGTCATGGGAGGTCTCTGGAGACCCACCCAGTGTCATCGCGGCCCCGTGGCCTTTGGACACCCAGGGATTTCAAAGGGAGACAGACCTACATATATTAGGACTCATATTTGGAGATAGTGGTGGCCCAGCGCGCGGGGAGGAGGCCACATAGGCGGTTGGGGCTGCAGTTCTGTAGGGCGGTGCATATGGAACAGACACTGCGTTTCCCCAGTAAGAGGCAGCACAAACGCCTTTCTGAAGCATGTACTGCTTCTCCGGGAATGTGCCGAGATTTCAGGCAGAAAGGGGCTTACAGCATCACCGCGTGTGTTGCTTGCCTAGGGAAGGCGTGGGGGGCAGATCCTCCTTAAAAGGTATGACCTTATTCACAGCCTCAGTCCCTGCTTAGCAGCAAGCAGACGGGACTTGGTGACACAGGACTTGGGTCCCCTCTCACCTCCCTACCCTTCCTGGGCACGTGGGGCTGCCTTCCCCGGTGCCTCCTCCTGTCACATGTCTTTCGAGGTGTCTGAGAAAGAGAACTAGAAGGGGGAAGCACCAAAAGAGGAGGCTTCCCACCCTCACTACCGCGGCGGCAGTGCCCACCGGAGGAGGCAAGGCATTCATGGGTCTGCCAGCGTCCCCCAGAGCCCGGCTGCTATGAGTGTAGAATCACTCCCCAAAAGCCCATGCCTCAAGGTCCTGTTTCACGAAAGCATTTTCATTATTGTTCTCCCTGGCTGGAGTTTCATAGGCTGCTCATTTTAACTTTTTCTGGAGGAGGTAGGGAATGCTTGGGATTCTAAGGGGCTTTTCCATAGTTCCCTTCTTGGGGTCTAAGAGCAACTCATTTAGGGTCTCAGTTGTCATAGGGAGAAGAATGTGAGATCCAAATCAAACAGTATTTTGGAATTGAATATACATGTACAAGCTCCTGTGTTTCCGGAGCTGTCCCTTTGACGTAGCTTTTTGGGCAACCTGACCATATCATTCAGCCTCAAAACTGAATAAGCTTGTAACCTCTGTCCAAGATCATGTGTTCAGAGTATCCCACAAACCCACCAGTGGAAAAAATATGTCGGGGGTCTTCCAGAACACGATGCGAGAAGAGCAAACATTCCTTTGAACAAGGAGGCCTCAGTGCTGGGCGCAGAATTTGGGTTGTTTTTGTAAATCCAGAAGATGGGTGCTGAATGAAAGGGCTTTTTCAGCACCCGACTCTGCGATTTGCAAACTTTTTTTCAGCTCCTGCAAAGGTCTCTGACTAGGCTGGGGAGAAACGCAGATGCCCTGGGAGGGAGATTGTATTCCCGCTGTGTGCTGTGTGAGCTGCCCTTTGATTGATTGAAAAGGGTAGATGGAATAAAGCAAATCTCTCACAATGGGGAGACCCCAGTAGGGGGAAGAAACCTTATTTGCTTTTTAAGAATGGTGGGCGTGTGCACACACACAGCCAGATATATACACACATGCATTCTCAGAGTCTGGCTAAATGTGGTCAGCTCCCCCAGCCATGTGTGACAATGGGGTCCACCTCTGTCTCCCGGGCTGTGGAAGAAATGGAACATTTCTCTCCACATGACCCTCGAGGGCGTGGACAGGCAGGTCCCACCTACTCGTGCAACAGCACATGGTTTGCAACTGAAATAATGAGCTCCAGCAACAGTGGGTGCCTCCAAGGTAAACAGTCCCTCCTGGGACCTGGAAGAGGCAAAGGGATAGGGTACAGCATCTTCCTGAAATGACTGCATCTTCCCTGTAGACCCCACTCCTTTCTCTCCTTTCCTCCCTACCCTCTTTCCTTTCTCATGTATTTGCAGCCTCAGGATCCATCATTTTAATGCAAAGCCAGCAGTCATTATGCTGGTTATAAGCTAAACATCTGGGTTCAAAAAATCCCTGCACTTTCTGCACTTAGCATTAGGTACCAATTTGGTTTCTAGGACAAGGCAGGCATTAATTAACATCTCTGTAAAGCGGAATATACATCATGCTTTCCTGGCTCTCTTGCCCAGCCCTGGAGCATGCCACGCTGTCATTCATCCTTTCTGCCACTCTTCTGTGCCCTTCCTTTTAAGTTCTCTGAGGTCTTTCTCACTGGGAAGGGAGTCACTCTAGAAGAATCCCAGCCACGAATGCTTCTTTTCAGCAGACTCTCACTGCCTGGTAGACTGTGTTTAAGGCAGCTCTCCTGTGAGCACTAGGTGTGGGTCACCTACAAGCTGTTCCTTCTTGCCCAATCATGTCCTCCCGGGGCTCTCCTCTGTCCTCCCAGGACTTCATCCTGAATGCCCACCGGGATGCTGCAGACATTTCTGGAGGACTCCAAGGCAGTCAACTTGTTCCCTTTCTCCTTCTCCGTGCCTTTCTGTCGCCTGCTGCTGCTACTCCCTGCAGACAGGGAAATCTGCACGGCAGAGTCTGCCTACATACACTTGGCCTCGGGATCCTTTTCATCACAGTGAGGGCTGCTGGGAATGAAGTGGGGGCTTTCTAGGATGGCAGCAGTCCTGAAATGGGAGAGAGCTAAAGGGGCTGGGTCATTAACCACTCTTGGCTCATAGTTATCATCAGGCTTTGATGCAAAGAAATCGCAGCGGATCTCTCTCCTCCTAGCCAGCTAGGGGGCATTTCTTAGCTGCTTCTCCCCAACCTCAGCTAGAGAAGGCATACGCAGACAAAGCACATCAGAGACCTGTTGGAGCGGCTCTGTGATGGGTTAGGAGGGGGCGGGAGCAATACAGAAAGCACCACCGTGATCTTGGCTGTCATTAGACTATGCAACAGATGTGCCAGCGTTCTCCTCTCTTCTTATTTGTGTCCGGCGCTACCCAATATGAACCTGGCTCAGGCCCTGGGTTATTGAGTAGGTTCATTTCCCTCCCTTGACTCCCCCCTTCCCGTTCCCCCAAACTCTACTTCTCTGCCCCCACCACTCGCTAATCTACGTCTTGGCTTTGTGCGCACACCCGCACATCCGCCAGCCCATTCGCCCTCAAATTTGCGGCACTCCAAGAAATCAATATAACACGAATTTAACGACAGCTGGGTGATTAAGTGTTATTTATATTTAAGAGCGGCATTTTAAAAAGACGTCTCTCTAATAAATCAAACGGCTGTTTGGGAGATGCACATGATGAGGGTAATTGGCCTATAGGCTCTACTGAGCTATGCTTGGTCCGCACGGGGCCCTGCAGACAGGACACTGTCTCTTTAAAAGCCGCAAGCTCCACTGCTCCCTCCACAGACTCCCACCTGATCCCCTCTAGCTGCCCAGACTTTCTCATTCTTCTTTCACGTTGTCCTCACTGACCAGGCTGTAGCATTCAAGTTGTGGCAGGAAGGTGGAGCCTGCTGGGAGACTGAAGGGGGCTCTGCTGCTAAGTGGTAAGAGATGGATCTTAAAATGAAAGGCAGGCCGGGGTCCTGATTCCCAGAGCCCAGGGCTTGTTCCTGAAGGAGGAGGCTGCTTCCCTGCGTGGTATGAAGCAGCCTGGAGGAAGAGCTTCCTGAGTCCCTGTGTGAGTCTGTGTAAGACCCCACACCCTGTTCTGTCCTGCGGCATCAGCCTCCCAAGGGAAGAGGTGGTGAGGACGTTAGTATTGGTTTCAGTTCTTGTAAACACAGTGGAATGGAAGATGATAATTAATAATGATGGTGGCCAATATGTATCGAGCACTCATTTGGGCTAGGCGCTATTTAAGTAGTTTGCCTCATAACAACCCAAATAGGCTATTACTGTCCTCATTTTCTCCAGGAGGAAACGAGATGCAGGAGGTTAAGGACTTTGTCCCAGATCACACAGCCACTTAGTGATGGAGCCAAATCTCACTTGTGAGCAATCTGACCTTACTTATCACTGTGCTGCTTGCCTCCTTAGAATTTACGTGCTCACCATATTGCTGCCCCTTTGGGATGTTTGTGGGTGAGTGCCTGGGAGGAAGTTTAGAATATCTGGCCCTAGTCTCTTGCACTACCTCTGTGTTGCCAGGCAAATGTGTTTATTCATTAAGCCTTGATTTCTCCATTCATCAAGGGGGATGAGTTGTCTCCTTGGCTGTTGGTGAGTTATACAATTGCATGGATCATTCTAGTAGAGTGCTCAGGTCCTGAGGGGGCCTGTCACCTCATTTGTCAATTCCCATTTTCTCCTGGGAAAAAATAAGGAGTGAGTGAATGAATGAATGGGTGAAGTCCTCATCTTTGCTTTTGATTCTATGAGGCTCTGATTCTGATAGGAGTCTAGTTCTCCCTGGTGACTGCTTCAAATTGCTGGTATTGTGGAAACAACACTTTCTCATTTCATCTTTAAACTAGCTGTGCAAGGTAGGTATTGTTTATTCCCATTTTGATAGCATAGAACCAAGGCTGACTAGAAAGTTTAGGTGGCATGTCTAAGGCCCCAGGTTGCTAAGGGATAGATAGTTTTTTCACTCTTGAGCGAAGATTCTTTTACCATTACACAGCTCACGGTAGGTGCTCGACATTTGTTCATTCATTCATTCATTCATTACCCTTAGAGCTTCCGACTTCAGAATCCAGAAGCAGGGAAGAAATCTGTGCCTGGGGACATCATGCCATGCTGGGTGCCTGGATCCTGTGGTGGTTGCAGCAGAGACTGATCAGATGTTGGTGCCAATGGACTGTGTCGGGGGATAGACATCCTGTAGCACTTACAGGAATTTTGATAGGTCCCCATTTGTACAAAGAAAATAACTCACACCTGAGATGGTGCAGGCTGAGGTGAAGCATTAGGAATTACATCTTGATGCAAAAAGGTGTGGGTGCCCTGAAGGAGCTCATAGGCCTGGTTGGATTCTGTCCCACTCCAAAGCCAGGGCTAAGCTCAGTCCTTCTGGTCTGAACATTTTAGGAAGCAGCCACAAGTGAGGAAATTTGATTACTTGCTTTTTTTTTTTTTCATTTTCTCCAAAAGAAAATGAAAGAAAAAAGCCTTTATCCCGTGCATTATTTCTTTGACTTCTCTACACTGTGAGGTAAGTGAAGGTTCTGTCCAACTTGAGGTGGCTAGAAGGGTGCACTTGGAATTCCATTACCTCCCCTCTGGGCAGCAGTAGGAATGAGTGGATAAAACATTGCGAGGTAAAGTTCTGTGCAAATGGAAACCAGCAGGTGTTGGCAAGATCTCAGGCATCCCTTCTTTTCCTTCTAAGCTTGGATCTTTCCCTCCTCCTCCATAGCGTTTCCTCCATGAACCAGGATTCGCAACAGCAAATTGGATTTTGGGGTGTTTTGTCACTCTAACACAAAACAGATCACTAGCTAAGAGGATAGAGTCTCCGCAGTCAATGTGCTGAACAGAGCCTCGCTGAATCAATTCCCAGGGTCTTGCAGGGTAGAGTATTTTCATTACGAAATGCGAGGAGAGAAGCAGTTGAGGAAGAGGTCACTGGAAATGTAGGAAAGGAAAACCATGGCAGTTCAGAGGTTTTCCTGGTCTTCACTTAAGATCAGTTCCTTATCTGACGTACTCACTGAACTCTTCTCAAATGAGCACAGTTGGATTTCCCTTTTGGCAATGTGGACGCTCAAATCAGAAGGTGAACCAATCATTCCTTGGCTTTGGCCCAGAGGCCAACAGGAAAGAAGTCAGCAAGGCGTGGCTGGTGGATTGCTTCCGTTCTTGTGGCGGGGTTGGAGAGTGAGAGGAAGACAGCAGCAGGCATCAGGATGTGCAGACGAAGCAGCCTGCCTGGAATGCCAGCTAACGTTGCTAGAGTCAGTTGGAGTTCATTTTCTTCCTCTCCATCTCAGACCTGCTTTCCTGAAAGTAACACTTAAAATAGAGCAGAGTTTCCCAAAGTATGCGATGCGGGGGAGTGACTAGGCATTACACACAAGAAAGTTTTCACAGTCAGATAAGTTTGCAGAACCCTGAGTGTAAAGCAAAGCTAAAGTTACTCCTTGCTGCAGGGCTTCTCAGAGCCTTTAATATGCTCACATGGATTGTGAAGTCACAAAAGTAGGTATATTGTGTAGTGGACCTGGAATCCACCGAGAAACACTGGGCTAAGACATGCACTTTCCTATGTCTACTCTCAAATGTGAATAAAGGGGTGGCTTCTATGGTGAAAATTTCCACTGAGCTTTTGTATTACATAAACCAAGTACTGGATCCTGGTGATTGTGTAAGCAATAGGTTCTCAAGCAGAATTGTGCCAGGCAGGCAGAGAGTCCACCTCTGGCCTCAGCATTTGCTCAACCTTCTCCACAGCCTATCTTGCCCTTGTCTTTCCAAGGAAAGAGAGAGGTACTCAGGCATGTGTCCGTTTTCTTAGGTTCCTGGATGATTCCCATATGTCCCCTTGCTTAAAAACCACTATTGTGGAAAAAGCTAGGCTTCAGATATAGATAGATGTAGATAATGCTCGCTAAAGGAACTTGGGAAAAGCCTTTTATGTTTTAGTTTATTGTTTATAAAACGAGGAGTTTGGTTTTGGTCTAGATTGGTGATTAAACATATTTTAATATGTATACAGTGAAAGCCTCTACTCCAGTGAGATTTTATTTGGAATTCTAATTCACAGAACAGATGTGAGCAGGACTGTTCTTGTCAAAGCTATGGAGATCCTGGGCCTTGCCCCCTCTGCCTGTCTGTCCTTCACCCCAGTCACAGCCTGGGTTCCCAAGAAAGTACAGCTCAAGGCAGAAGCTGTGAGTTACAACTTTATTGAGAGGTGGAGTCCCAGGAAGCAAGAGTGAAGCAAAGAAGGAGAGGGAGGGAAGGAAGAACAAATAGTGTGTTACCAAGCTGGCCTCGGCTTCCCAGGGAAAAACAGCTGGTGGTTCCGTCACTCAGGAGGTATCCAGTAAAGCCTGGTGTGAATACCATGTCTCAGAATAGTCTGTGGTGGAGAGGCACAGCCAGCAGTTAATCCTCGGGTCCTTCTGGTCTGCTGTAGCTCACTGGCCACAGGTCACCCCATGAGGCATCAGCCAACTCCCCTCACTTTGGGGTTGGGATACCAGGTCAAGCTAGAGCCTCTGCGGGTCAGGCCCTAGGGCTAGGGCTTCCTTCACTCTCCCTGCGGTAGGTATGCCAGGGTTAACCCTGTAGGAGCCCAGCCTTTGTCTCTGAAGGAAGAAAAGACAGCGAGAACTTTAGGAGCAAAGGAACGACAGAAAGCATCACTGGGGCCTCTCTTGTCCATTAGATACTGACCCTGTCTTCCTCCCTAAATGCACTTGCCCCCTACCCACTGATTGATGTGGGCAGCTCACTGACTTAGAGATGTGGTTCTGTGTTAGGGTGTCTGCCTGAGAATTGTGGCTCCTAGATGGTAGGGTCAGCCCCTGCTTCAAGCGGTCTTTTGTTTAATCAAGAACTCAATTCATGCTTTTTAATAATGATAAAGAAGCTGCTGCCGGCAGTGACAATGATAACAGTTGGAACAGGAAAAATGACTGTAGCTCAGAATTGGGGTGGGGTGGGGTGATGTCAGGTGAGACTGAGCAGATCTGGGCAGATGCATAAATTGGGAGTCTGGGATAATGGTTTCCATGCAAGGAACGTGAAGATGTTCAGAACAGAGTCGGATGATGAGACGGGGCACGGTACTCCAATTAGGAGCCCCAGAACTCATGAGTCTATGTCAACACTAGTCGACTACACTGTGGGTTACCCAATTTAAACCCGAAATAGAAACCGCGTTAAGAATGGGTGCCAGCCCGATTTCAGGAGGCTTTCCTAACATCTTAGGGCTTATTAAACAGCGGCGAGCCTTCTGCAGAGTGGTGTGTATCTCAGGGATAGAGCGGCTGCTGGGGAGCAGGAAAGGTCGTGATGACCCCTGCCACTCTCCTAGTTTTCAGAAATAATGAAAGCATTGAAATATATTGCAACGGGGGACATTTCTGCGTAAAATATTTCCTGTAAGTCATTGCCTCTAGCTAGTCCTGCCCCTCATCATTTTTTACTACTCTTGTGCTTTGAAGGCCCTTTAGGGTCAGGCTGGGCAGAGGACTGATGGCCATGCTGTGCCTGTGACCTCTTTCCCAGCTCTCCTGTCCATTAGATTCTGACCCTGTCTTCCTCCCTAACTGCACTTGTCCCTAACTACTGATTGATGTGAGCAACTCACCCGACCTAGAGACATGAGCCTGCATTAGAGTGTCTGCTTGAGACTTGCGGCTCCCAGAAGGTAGGGTCAGCCCCTGCTTCAAGCAGTCTTTCATCTAATCAAGAACTCAATTCATGCTTTTTAATAATAGTAAGAAGCTGCTAGGGAAACGGCAATGATAACTATGGGAATTACGTGTTTCCTTATGTCTTAGGTTGAGAGGGACCATTGCTTACTTCTTGTATACCCAGTGCCCAACCCAGAGCCTATCTTACTGGAAGCAATTGATAAATATTTGCTGTAAAAATAGAAGGAATAAATGCAACAGGACAAGGTGAAGAATGACCTTAAAAATGTCAAGACTGGGGAAGTGTGAACCAGGCTAATATGGTGGGTTCCTGCTCTCCAGGATCACATCAAGTTGGGCTGGCCGGTCATTCCCGAGGATTCAGATGAACCTGGATGAGTGCAGGCTGAACCCCTCAGTCACCCTCCGGCATCTCCTGGGTCATAGTGGTCAGGGACAGGTAGGTACGGTGGTCTTGCACATGGAAACACATGGAATTGAATGTTTTCTCTCTGTGTAAAACTCACCATGGGTTAGGCACTGATAGATTGCGAACGAAGACTAAACTGAATTTAGCAGAACATTCCAAAGACTAGTCCATAAAACCCTCCATGAAGAAAGCATTCTGTGGCCAAATAAGTTTGCAGACACCCTCTCTTTTGTTCTCTTCTTGGAGGTACACAAGAGTGAATTAAAGATGAGGAAGACCTGTTCTTGGGCAGCCTATTTATTCTTAGCCCCCTGCTTTTCAGGTTATTGGGCCATGGGGATCCCTTTGTATGGGTGTTTTTAAGCCTATTGATGTCTCCTGAAAAGAGGGTTCCATAGAAAGGCATTCTGGGAGATGGTGGCCTTCAACTGGAAGCTTTCAAGTTTTAGTTTAGTTCAGAGGTGAAAAAAGCAGAAGAATGAATTCACTGTACTGATAAAATAGGGACGTGTGACCCCAACTTTGAGAGGCACTGCCTGTCTCTTGTCCTTATCATTTGCTTTGGAGACTCCCAAAAATGACTGCGAATTCTCACAAAACTTTAGTGACTGTGGCCAGGCAGTCTGCCTTCAGGTGTGTATTTCATAAAGATACCATTTCAAGAAGCGTGAATACAGCTCTGACAGGTTTGTGGACATGTTTTCCACAAGTGGCGCTTTTTGGTTGCACATAACAGGTCAAGATGGATGTTCGCAAAATATGTGAGTATGACATTCACCTTCTCCATTTTTTTTCCTCAGCCATACTGCTTGAATAAGAGGCTTCCATATAACTGATAAACATAAATGTTCTTTATCAAATTAACAAAGGAAGGCTGAATTATTAAGATACACCTCCCTAAACTTTGAATGGTTGAAACGAATTTTCTCTTGGGAAGAGAAAACTTTGCCACCACTGGATAGTAAGCAGAGAGTAAAGTCAGGCATTTCCCATGGGAAGCATTTTCACTGCATTCATCTTACATAGGTAATGATGTGTGTATGTGTGTGTGTGTGTATGAGAGCGAGAGAGAAGGAGAGAGACAGTGTGTGTGTGAGTGTGTGTGTGGGTTGGGGTAAAAGGGGGTAGCCCGTCAATGGTTTTTGGGTTTGAATCACTTGGGGACACTGTCTGGTAATCCACATGATCAAACATAGAGCCTCCTCATACTTGACGCAGGCACCATGTTCCTTTCCAGAGTGCATAACAGTTGCTAACACACACTAACAAAATTCCCCTGACACCCATTCATAAAGCATTGCACTAGTGATTCTATCAGCATTAAACTGTTTGGTGACTGAGCTTAGAATTATAGGAATCGGAGAAATAAATTAGCAGTAAATCAAGTCCCAGCTGAGTTCGAACCCAACTGCAGTGAGTTTTAAATTAAAAATGTCTTGCTATGGTGAAGCGGTTGTAAGTCGAGCGCTGGAGCTCTGTCGCTCTTGACTTTGGAGAGGCGTAAGGAAAACCCTGACAACAGCTTGTATTGATTCCCAGCCATGCTGGGAAATCGCCACTTCATTTCTTCTTCATAAACTGTTTCTTTTTTTCTTTTTTTTTCAAGAAAGAAATCCTATTTGCAGGGATACAGCAGAGCTTTGGGAGGAAGACAGGTGGGAGAGGGCTCGGGCCCATGGGGAGCTATTCATGGCATTCTCATTGGTCCTCAGGAAAAGTCATGTGGAAGGGGAATCTGGGTCTGCAGGTGTCATGTGGTTTGTTTTCCTGCTCAGACCGTATTTGATTCTCCATCCTGGAGGATTCGTACAGAAAAACAACAAAGAGAACACTTCAAGGAAGCTGCAAGACTGTCATGTTGCAGTGACAATTTCGGTGTAATAGGAAATCATTTATGTAAGTTACGGTGCCCTCTGAATGGAGCTTGTTGGAAATGTGGCTATGGCTTCTCCAGGCCTATTTTTGTTTCATTCTGCAAAATAATCCCGAGGTTTTCATTTTCAGAGCAATTGAAGCAGTATTATTTACTGGCCAGGAAATGGAGAGCCCGAGCTTCTAATCCTAGGTCTGCTGAATGTCTTTCAGTGAGTTCCCTCTCTGGGCTAGGCCTCAATTTCTCCTCTTTAAAGCCAGGAATAAGCCCTTGCTGTTTCCCACCTACAGCCCAGGAGGTGAGGATGGATGTGGCCGTGCATATTAAAGGGCTGGGTGAGCATCAGAAGAAAGAGTCTATTTACACACAAGGTCAAAGAAAATCAAGACAAAGAGAATGAAAACTGAGCTCAGGCCTCTAGTCACACCTTTGCCAGCTCCAGTATGTTTGCTGATCTGGTCAGGAGGTGCAAGTGATAAAAGCCACTTGCAGAGGATCAGAAAGGAGAATACAGTAGGGATGGCAGGAGACAGTGGCAGGGGACGGTCAGTGCAGGAGTCCAGAGGCCTGGGTCCCCAGGGTGGGGGTCCCGATCCTGGTAGTAGTAGATTCAGTTGGGGACTGCAGAAAAGGGTTCGTAACATCCCTCAATGCCTACCTTTCACCAAGCTCCGTACACGTATATTTGCATATTTTAGTAAGAGAAGTTGCTATGATATTATGAAATATGTAACCAATTAATTGATTAATCAATCAGTCAATTCAAGCAATATTTATTGAGTGTCTACTATGAGCTAGGCACTATGTGAGAGTTTGTGCAGAGATGAAAGATCTACTTCCACCCTTAGGGAGCTCATGGCTTAGTATGGCCACAGCATACGTGGGAATAGGGAATTTACATGAGATTGGGGCATGAAGGAAGTGCTCTGGGAATAGGAAGAGGGATACCCATCCCATTATGAAAAGCAGGACATGAAGAAGGCCTCCTGAAGAAGGAGGATGAGGAGCAAGAAGAGGGGGAGGGGGAGGAGGAGGAGGAAGGGAAGGAAGAGGAGGAGGAGGAAGAAGAGGAGCATCCAATTGAGTTTTAGAGGTTGTTTGAAAGGATCCCTCAGGCTGAATTTGTGAGCTCATAAGCAGAGATCCCACATGGAGGAAGCAGCATGGGGAGGTGAGAGCACAGCCCTCAGGGTCTGCAGGAGATCAAGGCAGAGATGGGAATTGGGGCAAGGGGCAACACGGCAGAGGCTGCATCAGGACCATTGTCAGTGTCCGGCTAAGGGATTTCTCCATCAGGCAGCAGTCAGGCCTTGGGGAATCTCCAAGGAAGAGAATCAACAAGACCAGATTTGTACTGTAGCAAGGTTTGGTGGAGAACAATTGGAAGGGAGGCTATTGAAGTAAATCAGAGCATCCTGAACCAGGGCTGATCAAAGGTGACGGCAAAGGAGAGAAAGTGGCTGATCTGAGAAGTACATCATAGGAGTTGGCGTTGACAGATGGTGGATATGGTGGTGAAGGTGGTGGGCAGCAAAGAACAGGGAGGGGGGCCGTCCTGCAGGTGTCCCACCTGGGCAGCTTGTGGGAGGTGATGCCATTCATGGAGCTGGAGAAATCTGGGCTGGGACAGGTTGTTGGGGGAGAGGTGGGGTAGGAGTGCTGCAGTCTTTTCTGGACAAGATGAATTGAGGCACATGTGGATTTGCAGGTGGAGGTGACCTGGAGGCCGGCAGATACAAGGCTCTTGTGTCTCTGGCAGCGTCATCTTCGTGCTTACCTAATGCTGTTTACTTCTCGTCCCAGTTGTAGACTTAGAAGTTCCTTTTGGGATCTGGCAGAAACTTGACAAAGAAGCAAGAAGATCCACATAGAGATTCTTACATTTTTCAAGTGGTTCGTGTTTTGATGTAAATATACTGTCTTGGACAATGTACTTGAAATCATTCTGAATGCACCCTGGGTATTCACCTTCCCTTAGGCGAGTCCCACTACTTTCCAGTGGAAAAAGAACAGTCCTGGAAGGTCGAGTAGCACTCAAGAGTGCTATGGAGCACGCTTGGAACAGAGCACGCCTGGGCTTCTGTTCTGCTTGTTCCCTTCCTCGGCGCGTGTCTCCAACTTCAGTGAGCACATGCTCAAGACAGTGTGGTCTAGGGAAATGAGCTCCACCATGAACTAAGAGATTGATGATTAAAATATTGACCTTGACTGTTAGGAATAATGTCTTGTTGGTCTAATCCTACATTCTGGGAGGTAGGACAATCAAGGCCTGCAGGTAGGACCTGGCCGCTAGATAGGGTTGGCTTGGTTCAGGAGTGTCAATGAACAATTTTTATGATTGGAATGCCTGTAGGTGGGTCAGTCCATCTCCAGGTTCTACCCCCTGTTTCTTGTATCTTTGCCTCATGCATCTTTGATGAAGGTATTTTTAAAATACCAGACACAGCCTAGGGCCTAGTAAACACTCAAGCAGTATCTGTTCTCTTTCCAATACGTGGGAAAAAAATGAATGGGTTAGCCTACTAGTGACAGGTGCTTTGCCTTCTGCAGGGGAGCTTTATAATTTAGTGGTCTTCATTTGTTACAGGAGGTGTAGACTCCTGTGTTCCATTACAGTGTTCATACCATAGAAACTGCACAGAACAGGCCACTGATTTGAGCAGAGTGCTAGAGAGAGATATATCCACTTCCTTCAAGTCTTCCAGATGCTTTCAAACCTCTGTGCTGCTGTGGAAGGTAGTGAGACTTGGGGGTGGGGAGAGGCCCCAGACTGTGCTGGGCTTCCAACTAGCCCCAGCATCCTTTAGACCAGTTCTTCAAGACTGAGGGACCCAGGGAGTTCAGGCCCGAAGTGCCTTTAGCTGCAAAATTGCAGTACAACGTCAAGTGAAACGATGGATCTGCTTCTCTGAATTGCTTCTGGGCATCTCAGAGCTGCTAATAAAATTGGCTTGTACTTTGGGCTGTCTTGTGGGGAGAAACGGGGGGCAGGGTAAGTGCTGTTGAGCTCTAACCTTTCAAAAACCCCACAGACATGGCAGGATTCCTGTTCATTCCTCCTCACGCTTCTTTTCTCAGCCCTTGTACATTTTATCCACTGCTCTCAGCATGTTATATATTTATGGAGCTGCACTTTTGGTCTCAGGGAATTCAGCAGTTTCTCCCAGCTTATCTGGTGGCACATTGTTTCCTTACTAGGAGGCAGAGGGCAGGGCCTGGGACTCTAAGAAGAGAAGTAACCTAACCGCAGCGATCTGTGGTCAGGACTGGAATAGAACAGTTGACGCCTCCTGGGGATGTCCTCATTACATCCCCTCACCATGCCCCTGTCCACTGCCGGTGAGGCCTTTGGGATTGGTGAGCTGAGCCCTCTCCAAGGCTGTCTCTGAGCCTGCAAGGAAGGTAGGGAATCCCTATGCTTTTCCCTTTTCTTGTACCACCTTCATATGTTTTAGTTTAGAGACTACCTACTAACCTGGGGTCATGACATATTCTCAAAGGGGCTGCTGGTTTTATGCTTGGATGATTAGATCTAAGAGAGTAGGCAAAGACGAAAGAGGCAGGGTGCTGACCCTGTGCATGGTGTCAAATTGGACAAAGAATCTTGGCTGTCATTGGCCCCAGGCCGAGTGTTGGGGGTGGTGGGTGGAGAGTGAGCTTTGCTAAACCCAGGCCTAACTGCATGAAGCTGCCGAAGCTCATTTCACTCTCCTTCATTCCTTCTTCCATGATTTAATACTAGCAAGGCCAAAGCCTTCTTGGCAAATCCTTAAAAATAAACGAATTAAATAATTTTTTAAAACTGTATTTATATTTCTGGCAATCATTATTGAGTGAAATGGTATTTTATTTACATCTAGGATTTGCAGCAATGTAATAGAAGTTCTCTTGTTTTAATTTGACGATGCTCATTTTTGGAATGTTCAAGAGAGCTTTTATAAAAAAGCTTGCAGAATATCACATGACCAAATACAGAAAATTCACTTTGAAAAAATGTCATTTCTCCAGCACATACTGTTCTGAAAGAGTGGCCTTTTCACCTAAAACTTATATTTGAAAACTTTAAAATATTGCTACATATGGAACAGCATTTAACCAGGTAACAAACTTTACAAGTAGACATACCAGGCCTTAGCCAACTCGGGGCATTTTTGTGTGAAGACAGTAGTATACGTACAGACTTTCTGAAAATTCAGCCTGCCAAGAATTTCCTGGTAATATATAATTTATGGGCTTATATTTTCAGTACTTACATCTCATATTCCCACTTAATTGCAAGCTTCTTGAAAGCAGGCATTGTCTTAGACACATTTGCAGTTCCCTTTGGACTCAACATTGTTGTGATGGGTTATTTGATTTTTTTTTCTCTCTCTCTCTACCTTAAACTTGGTTTTCTGAGCTTGAAAAAAGATGTATTTGAATGGTCTGACAGTAGAGGGCATTACACATCCTAAAACAACTGTGGATCTACAGGAAGTGGGAAGTAGCTCTCTGGGGAAGTCTGCAGGCAGTGATGTCCAGGTCTTGGTGTTTATTCTTCCATACAATTATCATTTTTCATCAGCTGATATTAAACGGAGCATCTAACAAATTGGGCTCTAGACCACAGACTTACCATAATGCTTGGTAGGCACAGAGGGGCTGCAGATAACATCCTTTCCAAGATGAAAACTCCATTAAACTTGGCTGGTTTCCTGTTGTCTTTGGTCAAAAGGGTCCTAAGGTTTTGCAAAGGTGAAAACTTTTTAAGGTAAACTAAAGGAAAATTCAAGGAAATAAGGAGATTTTTATTCAAGGGCACAAACAGTTGCTCCTTGGTAATTGATTGCTTATCTTTATGCCCCTCTCCTTCCATTTCCTCCATCTTCTGTGAAGAATATCTCAAGTTGTAGGTTTTGATAAACTCTTCTCCCACTTCTTTTCTCTGAGCCAAACATCCTGGCTGTGATGGCAAGTTGGGAGCTTTTGCAGGGGATGGGAACAACTCAACTTCAGTAGCACGCGATGGAGGATTCTTTCTGTTTTCACTGCTTTCTGCATTGATAGAGAGCTCGTTACTGCTCATGGTGTCCATAGGTCTGACTCCACATCTGATTCTGTGGCTGATCACAGGTGCATGTCACCAACTGCAGGAGGTGTGGATAGCAAAGCCCAATGTCAGAATTCATCCGTGTGGCAGGCTTGCTGGGCAGAGGCTCCTGTAAGATCTTGTGGCAGCCCCCATCCCACTGCTGGTTCGTAACCAGTGGGTCTCTAAGCTTCTCCTGCCCTCATTGTATGTGTGTTTTACACAAACTTCTGCCGTCTGGTACTTTATCCATTAATATTGTTTGAAGCCTAAAATTTCAACTTATGTTTGTCACTTTCAATTTCTTTTTGAGGGTCCTGTTTTGACCCTTCTTCAGGCTGCTAGGGTATTTAAGCTTTGTGCCATTCTCATCAATGGGTTGAGACTTACTCTAGTATTAAATGACTTCTCTCATGTTATCTAATTTGACCTTCACAAGTCCTGGAGTCTGTCAGTTGCAAATTTGATAAATGTGACTCTCAGTCTTCATTCAAATTACCAATAAAAGTACAAAACAGTGCAGGACCAATGATAGAACCCTTTGACATGGCATTTTCTGAAGAGCTTCCCTTTTGGGTTTGACAAATAACCATCGATTCACTTTCTTTAGGCTCCAGAAGCAGGGGAGCACCCAGGACCCAGGATAGTATTTGGAGGCAGACAGGCCTGGCACTCCAACCCAACTTATGCCAGCTTGGCCATGCCTGATGGGCAGATTATGTGGGGACTCACTTTCAATGATTACAGGCAAGTGAGAGCTGTGGGCCTTCTCCTCTACAACCTTCCTACAAAAGCAAGTTGCAGGCTCAATTCTACCCTACCTACAAATCTTTGTTAGTAACCAGGCACAGAAATAGCCATACAACCTGTTTTTGAAGCTCAGTGTGGATCCTGCTGTCTGCCTTAATTAGTGTGTCAGGGAAGGGTCTCAAGGTTTGCTGATGTAGTGGGTTGCCTCACACCCACAGGTGGACAGCCAGAGGGCACAAGGGGCATGCAGCAGGCAGAGGCTCCCTCTCTGGCCCCAGGGTATAGTAAAAATATTATCAGTTTCTGCAAGTGTCAGGAAGTGAGAAAGTTTGGGAAGCACTGACTTAGTAACTCTGACAAGTTTATTTCAAGGAAGATTTATTTGAGGCAGATGTGGCAATGTGGTTGCAGGTTTCATCTTGCCTTCTAGTGGAATTAGACGACAGCATCCTTTGAGAGATGAAAGAGACCTAATAGGACCCCTAGGTCAAGAATGGAGCCACAAAGGGCTCTAGGCTTGCCAGATTTTTGTACCCAGAGGGCAGAGATGTCTGGATGGCATTTCTAACCAACTATCCATCTTTGACACTGCTTAATTTCCTGTGATAAATTGTTTCCAACATCTCTTATGCTTTTTAACAAACAGCGTAGACTCTGATACAAGGCTTTCAAAGGCTAAGTCACCAGCCCTGGTTAGTTACAACACTTCAGATGTTGACTAATCATCCTTGGGTGGGGATTGGAACTAACTTACATTATACCACCCTGTTTCAGCTGACACATTTTAAAGTAATTTACAGACATCCTCAAGCCTTGGCTACTCAGCTGTGTAGCATCAACATGTTACCTGTCTTCTCTGATATTCAGTGTTCTTATCATTAAAATAGTAAAACAAGAGACTACTCTAATAATTAAGTGCTATAATACATGGGAAATAGCTTGCACACTGCTTGACACATATAAAATGCTCAATAAATGGACAGATAATATTATTGAAAATTGTTGCCTGGTCTTCAGGTTCCTAAACCTCGTCATTCTATTTCTTGCCACCCTGTGTTGGGTTAAAACACTTCAGTTTTCTTGGTTTATAAATAGTTACATCTATTTCTAACACTGGGCTTCAACAAGCCCACTGCCTTGAGGTTCTATAAGCAAATGGGAAGGGAGGAAGAGCAGGTGGCTGGTCTCATTGCATTAAATCTAGCTCTCTGTCAGAGTATGACCTCTTAAAAAAGATTTAAAAATATTTGTAGGGATCCCTTTATTTTTGGAAGACTAAGAATTTTCCCGGAGTCTAGATTTAACAGTCACGTTTATATATTCAATCTGTGCTCAGATCAGCCATCCACATGTAAACATACATTATTTTTATAGGGCCTGCAGCCGTGATATCTTAGATAATGTGTTTTTCTTGCCAGGCCATGGTAATGGTTACTTTTTTTTTTTTTTTCTTTCAGGTTTATCACCCAAGACTCTGAATTTGGTGTAGGGAGAGCAGATAGGAGACTCTTGGCTCAGGGCAGTGGCTAACCATTAGTGAGTAATTATTGCCTGGCACCTACCTGATAATTATGCCAAGCATTGCAGGATGGGGCATCTGCCAATGTTTGCCTGCAACAAAGTCAGAAAGCAGAAGTAGTCCATTGGAGACCAGAGAGGTGTGTTTAGTGTACACGGTATTTGCATACTTGGATGTCCTCACCTACCTCCAACAGGGGATGTTTATGAACACAGCCCATCTCAGCTGTCTTCAGCCCCAGGCCCTGGCTTCCTGGAAAGATAGCCTTAAACTGGTGAGTAAGGGTCTCTGGGATTCTCCTGTGTGGTTTTCATCGTGTACAGCCAGCCTGCCAATCAGAACCCTCTGCCCTGCAGCATGCTGGCTCAGAGCACGCTCGATTCTCCCAGGTACCTTACCTTTGAAATCAGTGAAATCTCTGCATGAGGACGAAGCTGGAAACATTGCATTATTCCCAGCAACACGCTGAGAGAGGAAAGAACCACTGGTTCACTGTGGAGAAAGGTGATTTGCCACTGTGGAGAGGGAACAAAAGCTCGGAGAGTCTGGAAATGGAGTGTGTCAGTGTATTTTGAGGATGATGGGACCTCTGTGAGCAGAGAGTCCTGCTCTGGTCTTCTGGAGGTGGTCTTTCCAATGCATAGCACACCATGGGGAGATTTGCCATTGCTTCTCTGTCCCCTAAAGGAAAAGGGGCACCTTATTGTCACATTGTCCCCCCAGGATCCTTGTCACTGCCACCCTCTACTCTTCCTCCCATCTACAGTGACCACAGGCCCTGTGTTTACTAGAACAGTCTGTGGGTTGAGTAGGTGTCCTGATACTTTTGGTTTGAAAATAGTCATATCTCTGTCTCTGTCTCTCTCTGTCTCTATATCTCTATCTCTATCTCTGTATCTATATCTCTATCTCTGTCTCCGTCTCTATCTCTATCATCTCTATCTCTATCTCTATCTCTATCTCTATCTCTATCTCTATCTCTATCTCTATCTCTATCTATCTCTATCACTATCTCTCTATCTCCAAGTGAGAAATAGTTGAACTTTGCCCCAAGTACTTGGGTATCTTCTCTCTACCTCTCTTACTCTTTCTTTAGAGAGAGGCTTTGGTGCTATACACTGTAGTGTGTATACCTGTGAGCTGGGAGCAACTAAGAACTAACATTCCACTCATGTTTTATTGGTCAAGGCTTGCTGCATCTCCTTGCTCAGGAAGGGTTGCCCTTTTCTTTCCCCAAGATGCCTTCTGTTTACCAAGTTCTGGCCAACCAGAGAGGAAGGACAGCACTCCCTAATTCTCAGTAAATAACCATACAGATGAGTGGGGACCCTGCTGTTTGCAACCTCTCGGCTCTCTTCTGTTTAGCCTTGGACCACAGAGAAACAGAGGTGATGGAGGAGGTACACTAAGGTGCAGTTTGAAGAAAGAGAAAGCTTGATGTTTGACCCTCAAAGAGACCATGTTGCAATGGTGGACTTTCAGCATGTCAGTGGAGGGAGTAAGATGTGGACTGGGAACTTTGCTAGGACCTCTCAAACCATAGAGGAAGATCCTATGAGTCCCCACTGCTCTAGGTGCCTGTACTTTAGATTGAGCTCAGGGACAGCTATTTCTGGCCCCTCTTTTGCATTTAATTTTCAGTACTCTGTCAGGAAGCTCTCCCCAAGGGCTAATGACCATCACCCCTTGGCTTTTCTGATGGGTCTGGGGAGGTCTGGGGGTGCCTGGAGATCCTTCTGACAGTATTATGAGCCTCCTGGGGCAAAATACCATTTGCAGTAATGTGGGAAATAGCCTAGGGGCTGCTGAGAGCTGCTGCCTCCTGCCATGTCCCCACACTTCCCTTATGTGTGTCCTCCCTGTCATTCCAGGAAATGCTGACCTCAGGGTGAGCAGGTTGCAGGCCACGCCTGGGGCTGGCAGAAACATATCTCAGGATGCATCTGCAAGGCTTCTAGATCATCCAGGTGGGGATGTCATGCCAGAGCTAGGTATCCAGGGCAGCAGGCTTTCTGCCTGTGAGGTCCACCCAGAGAGACTGGCTTCTCCAGCAACCAGAATTAGGAGGAGCTTCAAGTTCATGGCATGGGGACCCATTACACCCCAGAATCCTGAGCCAAGCATTCTAACTGCTAACAAGCCAACCCCCTGCCTCCTGGCAGAATCACCCCTAACAGGGCTTGTCATGGGCAGTACTGGCCCTTAGACAAGTTTTTCTGAGTTTCTTTTATCCTAACATACCTTCTACTTCAACTAGTATCACTGAGCTGGCTTTGGGGTGAGGGTCGCAGGCACCTAATTAATTTTATACAGAGGACATTTCTCCTGATATTAATCTTCAAGGAAATAAAGCCCATTTTTCTTCTGTCCAGTGTTTTGTGGTCCAAAGGGGGTGTGTATCCAGATGAAGGAAATGGAGTACCGATGCTAATTTGAGATCCAGTGAGCAGGGGCTGAGGTAATTGGATACCATTTCAGCTGGAAACCTCACACCTGCAGAAGGATTCTTTCTTCTCACCTTCCAGAGTCTTCTAGCTATGAGGTGTGCTACAGGAAATTGGGAGCTGATGAAGGAGTGGGCTGCCCCATTCCCACCCCCAGGGCTGCCTGTAGAGTCCAGACCCTCACTTCCCAGTGCCTAGCACCTTGGGGCAAAGGTACTTACAGCTACTGCTTGCCAACCAGAATTTTTGAAGTGAGGGTAAGACTAACAGCCCCAAACAAGTAACTTTCACTGTGGCTTCTTTTTTAGACCAAGTGTTTCCTGATAACAAAATCAACTCTCCTTCTTTCTCAGAATTTTAAATCAAGATCTAGGAGTCAGGGCTCTAGCACTGAGGTT
This sequence comes from Sapajus apella, assembly GCF_009761245.1. NCBI lineage: Eukaryota > Metazoa > Chordata > Mammalia > Primates > Cebidae > Sapajus > Sapajus apella. Next base: position 9,077,262 of record NW_022436947.1, read on the forward strand.
CTGGGTAACTTTGCCAGCTGTGATCCTGGACACCATCTCTGAATGGCTTTTCCTGCCCCAATTAATGTCTTCCTTGCTCATCACATTAACTCTCACTGGGAGCTTTCCTGTCAAAGGAAGGAGGTGTAGCAAGCACTTAGCTTTCCATCTACTGTCAACTTTGGCTGCGCTTCAGCTGCATGTGTGGCATTGATTTTACATGTCCCTCCTCAGCAAACCTGCTAATAAGATCCTTTTCCCTCCTCTCCTTCTCCCCACCTCCTTCACCCTGGCCCCGACTCCTGGTCAGACCTTGATTACATGTCTCATCGATTCCATTTGGCTATTTATTAATACACTAATTAGTATGTTCATTTAAAGGAGAGTGACACTGCTTTTTAAAAATAGATGTACAGAGGTGTAGGTTAATGGAAATCTCTGTTTATTTAACATCTATGTCTGATACGAAGAGGATCAGTTTTGGATGTTAAAAGGACACAGGGGTTTTTCCGGGCTTAAATCACATTAGCTGACAGTCACACCCTATGAAACATGACACCTAGAATCATATTTCATTTTCCTTCAGTGATCATAGACACTGCAATATTGGGGTTAGAAAAACTCGTGGGCAATTGAGAGGGTACAGGGCTAGTGGTATTAAGTCTTTGGTAGACAGCTTTGATTGTGTATGGGACTGGCTGGCCCTTGCAGCCATCAGTGAGGTATACTTACTACTCTGGCTGTAGGATCCAACTTGAATGTTGTAATGAAAGGTTTGTGAATGAAAAAGCATTGCTTTTCTATTATAGTCTTGTTCTTTTTGTTCTTGAGTTGCTTACTATTAATCACGGTTGGTTAATTCTGTAACAAACCACCACAGTTTAACATGGGTTGGTATGCGGGGGGATTTTGCTCCATGCAGTCATTCAGGAACCATGGTTCCTTCCATGTTGTGGCTCCACTGTCCTGTTGAGGGTGTCTCAATTTCCCACTGGCTCTTCTGTATCTGGTCAAGAGAGAAGGGAAGAGAAAATCTGTGAAGGAAGCTGCTGAGTGCTCAGGGGACCTGCACCTAAGCTCTCTGTCTCCAAGTTTGGCAGTGCTGGGACTGCACTTTGAGTGTGAGGAATTGTCAGGAGGCTGCTGCTGTGGTCCAGGGGAGAATTGATGAGGACTGGGCTTGAGGTACTAAATGGAAGGGAAGGGAGAGGCCCAGAAGTGTGTTTTGGTGAGAATTAGATGAGGCAGCTGAGGAGGACCAAGTGGATGGTTGTGCTCTACAAAGGGAGAAGGAACAGGTGTGAAAGAACCAATGGGACCTGTTTTTGAGGAGCCATGTTTGAAGTGTCTATGCGACAGCATGGAGATGTACTGGGTGTGTGAGTGGCCAGGGGATCGGGGGAGACAGGGATTGAAGTCTGCACTAGAAACTGGATGAGGGGCTGTAGGTACAGATGTGGTCATTGCAGCCCAGTGGGCTGGGTGATTGCAGCACTGGGACAAGGTGAACTAGTAGGGTCCTCAGTAGCAGAGGAGCTAGACTTCCTTTCCTCCTCCCAGTAAGTCTTTCAGACAGAAGCCTTGAGGGTAGGGAGGATGGGGGAGGTTAATTGTGTATAGCAGAACTCATTGCCTTGAAAATACAAAATAAAGTCATATTTTGGTTAAAACTCAAATTAAGATGATCTTTTAAATTAGCTGAGCTGCACTCAGATCCTCTTTAAGTGTCTACTAATTGCCTCCCGCAGCTGAAGAAATGGTGACCCCTCCCTCTCATTGCTGTTCTTCCTGTTAATCCAAGCCTGGAAGAGGTTCTTTCCCACATTCCTTCCAGCACAAAGAGATCAGGTTATGTGTTTGAATACAACTTTTTTTGGTGGGTCAAGGGTTAAAAAGGAAACACAGAGAGTAACTCACATTTCTTTAAAAGGTGGCCACTGTAGGCACGTCTAGGCTTAAACCTGTTGTCACTTTGGGTGCCTCCTGCCTCACTCCTGGGCATCCTGATCCCTAGAGGAAGGGCAGTCTCACCACCATGCTGTGGGGTTGGGGGGTACTCTGAGTTACAATGAAAACCCACATTCCAGTCCTCATTGTCTTCCTAGGGAATGTTCATTTCCTTCAGGGTTAACCTTACCCTTGGGTAGCAGGTAGGGTATCACCCTAGCCTTAAGGCACCCTCAGAGCAACTGCAGCAGAACAGTGTTCCAATACGGTATATTCCCCAAAGTCTGGGTTAGTGGTCCAAACTGCAGCTGGATCCTGGGCTCAGCGCAGGTGAGGATCTCACCCACCTGTGCTGTCTTCTTCTACCTAATTTTCAGACTATCACTCTACGTCTCTCTACCTAATGTTCAAACTGGTTTGAACTATAACTCATCTGCCCTTCCACAAAATAAGCTGAGCATTCTAAAGTCATTTTAAGAAAAAAAAATCCTAGCCCCCATGCTGCTCCCCAAACAAACAAAGAAACAATCTCCCCTCAAAAGGGAATATTATAGATGTAGCAGTAACTTAACCTAAATAGCAATTGACATGACTGCTGAGGAATCCTCCCTGTATTTGATGTACTTTGCCATTTTCTGGAACACCAAGGAGGGTAGTTACTCAGGCAAATGACTCTCCCAGAACCAAGGAAATCTGTCCCCAGGAAGATTTTAGGGTCCACTCACTTTTAAGGTTATTCCTGCATCTATGGTTCCAGCTTTCAGAAATCTTGGGAGGGCCCAAATGTATCAGAGTCACTGGGGTTGGGTCCCAGGATTTTTTTAAGTTCCTCAGGTGATTCTCATGAGTAGCCAAGTTTGGAATCATTTTCAGCATCTGAACTAAGTGGTCCAGTTCCTACCAAGACATCTCAAAGAGTGTGAGTAGTTAATAAATATTTTGCACGTGGAAATTAGGTTCCCCAGGATTCCTGTTTTCTTAGGTGGGATGATGATAGGGGTGTTACCAGAAGGGAATCCCGATCCAGACTCCAACAGAGGATTCTTGGACCTCACACAAGAAAGAATTCAGGGCAAGTCCATAGAGTAAAGTGAAAGCAAGTTTATTAAGAAAGTAAAGGAATACAAGAATGGCCACTCCATAGGCAGAGCAGCAGGATGAGCTGCATGACTGAGTATATTTAGTTATTTCTGGATTATATGCTAAACAAGGGGTGGATCATTCGTGAGATTTCCGGAAAAGGGGCAGATGTTTCCCGGAAATGAGGGTTCCTCCCTCTTTTAGACCACATAGGGAAACTTGTGGATGTTGCCATGCCATGTGTAAACTGTCATGGTGCTGGCGTGAGTGTCTTTTACCACGATAAGGTATTATAATTAGCATATAAGGAGCAGTGGGGATGATCAGAGGTCACTTTTATCACCATCTTGGTTTTGGTGGGCTTCTTCACTGCATCCTGTTTCATCAGCAAGGTCTTTATGACCTGTATCTTGTGCCAACCCTTATCTCATCCTGTGACTAAGAATGCCTAACCTTCTGGATATGTAGACCAGTAGGATTCAGCCTCATTTTACCCATCCGCTATTCAAAGTCGCTCTAGTTCAAACGCCTCTGACAGGGGTACATCTTACTGTGCAAAGTAAGAAAGAACAGATTAAGGCTTAAAAGCTACATTGGGTATTTATCAGAACGTTTAGGAAAACCCTTGGTCTTGGTCTAGGGTGAGAACATGCCCAGCTTTGGGTCAGAGCACCTTCTCTGGGCCTGGGCCTAGGAGCAGAGAGCTCAGGCTGCCTGGCAGCCTCCTTCACTGTTGTTGGTGTTGTCCACTTCCACGTCCCACTGCTGGGCTCCCTCCACCAGGCAGAACCCCCTCATTCATACAAAATGGTGGGACATTTTTTTAAAAAGCAAACAAATAAGAACCTTACTTGTACTTGAAACTGCCCTAGGCTCATCTGCTTATGGTAAAAATCCCTTCTCAGTCATCTTGCAAGTAGAATTAAACTCTACTCCAAATTACTTTTGCTTTAGGATTTAATTTGATTTGTGATGAGGTCTAGGCGAGTCTAGAACTCCGCTTCCTGCTGTGACAACTAAGTGCTGTTCAACAACCAAGACTCTCCAAACCCCTCACAAACCCCACCGGATTTGGGACGTGGCATTCCTAGAAACTCTTTTGAGGCTTTCCAAAGCCAGGCTTTGTCTCTCTTCACTCTCTCCCCACTTGCAGCCCTGGAGTGAAGCCACCAATTCAAAGGGCTCTGTGTGGCTGGGTGTTTTCTTCGGTTTCACATTTTGTTCGACAGCATTAGATCTGCTCGCTTTCAGACTCCCCCGGGCCTGTGTGTGCGTCACTGAAGGCTTTCTGTCCTAATTTGGTCATAGTGGTCTTGGGATCTGTAGTTGTGGCTACAAAGAGAGGTGCTCTCTGCTTTCTCGCCATCCCCAGGGCTCTTTTGCAAACTGCTGCTTGAAGCTGAAATACAGAGCCGTTCAAAGAATAAAAATCTAGGCCACCAACAAACTCTGTTGTTGCCTTCACAACCCTGATTGATTCTCCCGGTGGGTATATTTGTGGGGTCCTAATGGCTTTGACCGTCTCCCTGTCTTCTCTGTGGTTCCGGTTTGCCTGGCTGTTGGAACGTCTGTCCTTTGATTCTTCTGCACAGTAGGCAAGAGTCAGAATCCCTGGTATAGTTCTGTACCCCACCAGGAGATCCCAGGGGGAGCCCCAGACAGTTCCCAGCCTCTCCTCTTGACTCCTACTACCCGCTGGGTCCTTACCCATGGCTGCATGCACTCGGGAGTGCCCTAGCAAAGAAATGGGTGCAACCACATTGGCATGGAGGGGCTGCTTGTTAAGTGACATTTAAAGACCTAGAAACTTAAGCAGAGATGTAGATGTGGGAAGGTTTAAGAAAGCAACATACTGTAGGCTTCAAGGTAAAGCCTCTGGAATCAGATTTAAGTTCAATTCACATCCCACCACTTTGTAGTTTGGGCAAGTTACTTAAGCCTCCCTGAGACAATGACTTTATTTATAAAATGGGGGTGACGGTGCCTTCCCTACAGGTTGCATGAGATGACATGTGTGAAGCAGTCAGCACAAGCACTGGGGCCAGAGCAAGCATCACTGAGGAGCACAGCGTGCTGTATCTTCCTTTTGAAAAGATTTTTCACTTTCAATTCTCTCTGTGAGCTGGAATCAGGGAAAATATCACCATGGAGCTAGCTCGCTGTAATTCAGTTTACTATTTCAAGAGAGGAAGTATTTAAAACATAGATGTATTTTTCAGGCCACTTGTAACAGATTAGCATCCTTTTGGGCTCCCTTTCCTGGAATAGTGAAACCAGATGGGCCAGTTTGGCGTTTGACTTGCATATTTTCATTTTGTGAATCTTATGGGTTGGACCCATGATTTCCAAGCCTTGCTTGTCCTCAGATTCACCTGAGGAACTTTTGAAAGTTACAGATTCCCTACCCTCATTCCAGACTGGTGTAATCAGAATCGACAAGGGTGATGAGAGCAGTGGTGGGGATGGAGAACCTTCTCAAAAGGGGCTTAAGGTGGATCTGATAATCAATCAGCTTTGGAAGCCCAAAACAAGATCACTGTTCACCCCCAGCAGGGCATTTGTTTTAATCATTTCTATTAATGCTGTTTCTTCTCCCCTCTGCTCTCCAGTGTATTATTAAAAAATCTTAGCACTCAAGGGATTACCAGCACCTGCCCCCTTCTGTTCCTGAGTCTCAGTTAAGTGTCTGGTTGTGAATTTAACTGGTATTGGCCACATGGATATATTAGATTCTGGAGATATGCTTACAAATGGCTTTCAACAGAGTTCTACTTTCTTTGGATTTAAAAAATTTGACTGGTGCATTGGGAGTTTCAGTCTCTCAGTTCTTACATCCCAACAGGATAGCATATTGAACCCACTAAGGCAGGAGGGAAGATCTAGACCATATGAAAGGGATCCCTAATACTTACCCCTTCTTAGATGCTGCATTTTTGTAGTCCTGCAAGCATCTATTCCTGCATTTCCACAACCTACCCTTTTTTTCTGCAGTGCTACCATTGTTTTTCATTCTGAAGATTAGTTTAGGGAGTAGGTGAGCTTCTACTCCTGAAGCTCTAGCTAGAGGCAAAGATCCCAAGTTCTTGGGTGGCAGCCAGAACATCACAGAGGGGAACCAGACGTAGGTTAGGCTAGTCAAATGCACCCATCTGAGCACCATCTGGGGTTGGGGTTGGGGTTACAGCCAGTCCCCTGTTGGACTCATTAATGATGACTGTGATTATCAAAGGTGACTGACCACTCAGCTTTAGTCAGTTTTTGGGGTTGGCCGGTAACTGCTGGTCCCCTTCTTAGCCTTGAATGTGCAAAGTTGTCTTATCGGTCAGCAGAAATACACCCCACCGCCTCCTGCAGGGTCCAGGCCCACAGGTGCCTGATGACTGTGGCGGATGGTGTCAGCCGATCAGTCAAACCTCTCCCTACTCCGGCAACACTGAGTTTTTCTTGGCCTCCTTTACCCTATTACACTTCTTAACACCTTAGTTTCAAATTATCTTTATCCTCACGTTTTGTTTTCTTTCCTGCAAAAAACAAAGGAAAGTCATCCACTCGCTGTTTTGCTTTCTTCTGGAATAAAGTCATTTGGAGAGAAAAAGTGAGCACATTTATAGGGAGGATTCTCCTTAGGGCTGTGTCATGAAAGAAAAACCTGCGGTCACCCCATTGCCCTGCTCTTGGGTGGCAAATGTGTGAGGATTATTTGACAAGAAAGAGATGCCTGGCTTGTTTTTCTCATCCCAGCTCTCTCAGTTCAACAATTCAACAAGCATTTATAGTGTATCTTTTATGAGCCAGCTATTGTGCCAGGTGCAGGCGGTACAGTGTGATTGGCAAACATGGTCCTACCTACAGGGAGCTGAGAGTCTATTCCTGGGACATTTTTGTTCAGCCTCATTGTGCTTTGATAGGTTTTCCAGGCCTCTACCCACACCTACATGCTGACTTCCACTGGGGTAAATTAAAGCTGTCCACAGGAGCATGTGAATTAACTGCAGGAGGTAGGGTCCTTTTGAAAGAATTAGCAGGAGCTTTCTTGGGGCAGACAAGAGGAGCCCAGAGGACACTGGGGGAGGGGTGGTCATCCTCTTCAATTCCAGGTCTGAAGTGGGAGAGGAGTCCTGGGCTAGAATAGGGAGAAAAAAATACATTTGCTTTTGCAGATCTTATTGATGTGGTGTAGACAATAAGAAAGGCGAAAGCAGACGTGTCGTGTGGTGTGGTGAGCTTTGCCTGATGTGGCTATACTAGTCCCCTCTGTTGTCACACAGGTTCAGTTCAATGTCAAGCTCAGTCCTTTATTTATGAAATTATATAGCCCTTTCCCAAGTCACATTTTACTTTTATTTCATCTCTAAGGTCTTTACAATGAAAGTGAAAGTTTATTTTTATTTTTTTACAGGTACCTACTTTTGATATTCATTCATATACATGTAAGGGAGGACGGGGAAAATATCTGTAGTACATGACAGACATCTAGGCCAAGAAAGGCATAATTATTATTTAAAGGTTTGCATTTCCACTGCATTCAGACCCTTCCTAAAAACCTGGGAAGTTAACGCTAATGGGTACCTTTTCATCACTCCGTAGAACCAATGGTGAGAATCCTGGAAGCCCACATGGATCACCTGTCACATAGTGACAGGGTGTGCCCCTCACCCTCTGCACACTTCAGTCTATTTCTGTGTGCTTCTTCTTTTCTATGGAACTTCCTGGCTTGTATTCCAGTACTCCAGGACCTCTGATACTAACAAGTGGCCCTGGGAGCATTCTCCTTCCTCAAAACAAGAATTGTGCTGTCAGCCACCTTCACTTAGAGAATCTCTAATATCGCAAAATGGGCTGCCCTCTGACTCTTCAAGAGGTTATCCCACCTGCCTGATTGTAGTGACACCGTATCTAGATATATTCCAGGGGTAGATTCTGTATTCTCACGTGAAATCGTCTCTCCTCTGGGAGGTTTTTGGGTTGGAGAGTGGCCACTGTCACTCACTTCAAACCGAGATCGTTTCTTTGCACTGTCTCATGACTTAAAGGAGGATGGATGGGTTGTGGCTTAGACCTCATTTATAATCTCTTTCCCTTGGCTGAGCTACTCATGTTCAAACCCTCACTATCATCTTTGATTCTTCTTTCTCTTTCAACCCCACTCTCAGTTAATTGGCAAATCATATCATTTTACTTTTCTACCATTGTCCTTCATCTGGTTTTCTTTCCATGTTCTGACTTCTGTCTCTGTCCTCTAGTTGGTGTGCCTCACTCATGCAATAACCCTGGACTTTCCATCTGTTCCTGTCTTCCTAGCCTTGCCGCCACCCCAGCCCTTGCTCAGGTAGGTTTCCTTCTTCTCTGAGAGTTCGATAAAAGGGGTCAACTCTCCTTCCTGATTTTGGTCTTATCCCCCTCTAATCAGTTTGGCACATAAGTGCCCAATTCATCTTTCTCAAGTACAGTTCCCAAGTAGAACTCCTTTGCTTGAGAATCTTCAGTGGATCCCCAAAAGCTTATTGAAGATCCTTCCTTTTTAGCCTAGCATTCAAGGTTATCAATGTTTTGGAATTTGCCTATTGTTTGGGTTTATCTTTTATGTCCTCCCTGGAACATTGAACAAAGTAAATTCAATGTTCCAGTCAAATCATGTACCACTTGGGAGATTTTTGCTTCTGGTAAAGGCAGAACAGCTAATTCAGCCTGAGCTTCCTACTGATAAAAATTCAGAAAGTGAAGAAGATATTTTCAAAAGCATGTTTGAAGACACATAGAAGCTAGAAGGTGGTAAATACTGAGAGGGCCAAATTTTGGAAGAAGTTGGAAATCGAGAGGTTAACTAATTAGAGGGATTAGGCTTTGCTGGCTTCTAAAGAGGCATCAGAGGCTTTAAGCATTGCATTTGACAGTATCAGGGCATTAGAGGACACAAGCCAGAGTCCAGGACCTATCAAGCATGGGAACATTTTGGGTTGGAACTACAAGTAAATCAGCTTTTGCAAGTCTTGAATTCAGGCTTTGAATCCCTTGAGTAGCTAAGAAAAATGACAGTTTCCGAAATGGGATTAATGTTACGCTATGTTGCAAGTCAGTTACCTGGTAGAAGTAAACAATACTATCTGGAGGAAGATACATTATCGTAGTCATCACATTATTTCTACAAAGAAATCTTTGAATACAATGTCCAGCATGGAATCAAAGATAAGCTGGCACACAAGGAAATAAGTCAACATGACAAAGAACCAGCAGAAATAATAGATTCACAGGTTTTCTGGATAATTTCCAGTGCAATTATCAGACCATAGATTTAAAATAATCATGCTTACTATTTTCAAGTAGAAATAAGACAAGATTACAAAGTTTGGCAGCAAACTAGAAACTATAAAAGGGACATAGTAGATTTCAAACAAGAACAAAAAAGAAATCCTAGAACTGAAAAAATACAGCAACTGAATTTAAGAATTCAATGGATGTATTTTAAATAATTTAGAAATAGCTGAAGAGATAATTAATGAAGTAGGGTAGGGGCAAATGAAATCATCCAAATTGAAGTATAATAAATACAGAAAAGAGGGTAGGAGACATCGAGGATACAATGAGAATAGTCTTGTCTATTTAATTGGATTTCTACAAAGAAAGAGAAAATGAAGAAGTATTATTTGAAGAGGTAATCACTATGAATTTTCTAAAACGAGGAGAAAATGTCAATACAGAGATTCAAGAAGGTCTGTAAACTCCAAGCAGGGTAAGTAAGAAGAAATCCACATTCAGACCTGTCATATACAAACATAGAAAATTGAAGACACATTGTAGTATTTGTTATTTCCTGAGTGAGTCTTTAATTTTCTTGCATTTGTACCTTGGCATATACTATTCCCCCACCCCCTCGTCTTCACCTGTTCAGATGTTACCCATTATTTACCAAGCTTTATCTGATAATCCTCCTGTCTTTACCTCTGATGGGATTTATAATTAAAATTATCAATAACTTAATGTCAACCACATTAATCTTACTGGTTTGACTATTGCTATCATTATCAAGTGTTTACTTAGTTCCAGGCATTGTTCTTGGCACCAGTCATACATTATTTCTTTTAATTCTCATAAAACTCAGTAGGAGTTATTACACAAGAAAACACAAAGACCACCCAGCTCTCTTCTGGACTTGTCTAGCATTTTACCTATCATGTACCACCTATTTCATTTCCTTTTTTGAGATGAAGTTTTGCTCTGGTTGCCCAGGCTGGAGTGCAATGGTGTGATCTTGGCTTACTGCAACTTCCGCCTCCCAGGTTCAAGTGATTCTCCTGCCTCAGCCTCCCAAGTAGCTCGGACTACAGGCGTGCGTCACCATGCCCAGCTAATTTTTGTGTTTTCAGTAGAGCCAGGGTTTCACCGTGTTGGCCAGGATGGTCTCAATCTTTTGACCTCATGATCTGCTCGTCTCAGCCCCTCAGTGTGCTGGGATTACAGGTGTGAGTCACTGAGCCTGGCCCCTATTTCATTTTTTTTAAAAGCATCTCTTCTAAACATGCATTACATTTTCCTGAAACTATTATAATTTGTATGTGAAGCCCATTTCATCTAGAGGAAGTGCTTAGCATCTGGCTTTGCTCATGCTTAGTAGGTACTCATTCATTTGTTGAGTGAGTCTCTCATGTGGCTTACCTGGCTTGTCCCTGAGATGCCTTAAATGCTTGCGGATCTGTTAAAATCTGAGCAGATGCAACAATGGAAACGGAGGCGATCCCCACACCTTATCATCTCTGCCTGCCTTAGTGGCTCCCATTCACACGTTAAATTGAAAGCAGCAACCCATGCTCTATTTAAAGTGTCCTCGGAAACAGTACTCAAGTGTGTAACACAGCTATTTCACTGACGTGGGCTAGGTATTTATGGAGAAGTTGTTTTTCCTCTGGATAAGAGGCTTTATAACCAGAAGCCATTATATGACACCTATGTGGATGTCAAAAGGAAAACAATGAGAAAACCTCTACTAGTTACTTACATCTCTATCAAGATATAATCTCCCTGGTTATTTTCTCCATCAAGCTGTCTCTCTTCCATCAGCATCCAAAGATCACAAAATATGACCTGGGGCCAGTAAAGTTGAAGCAGGAATTGTCCAGAGCAGAAAGAATAATTGCGGTTTTCACCATTAGCATTCCAGCACCGGCTCTCTCTGGGTTTGTTCACCAGCTCAGCTTGACAGCTTAATGGTTTGCGGGGCAAGGAACATTTTATCAGTCAGTTGCTACTCTTATGGGGAGGGGGAACCTGGTGAAAGCACTAGGTAGGAGTCTCTAGAGAAAGGGGCTATGTATGGGAAGAGAGGTGTTAAGTTAGGGGAAATGGCCAACTTCATCCCCCCACAGTTCATCCAGTGCTTCAGGAAACCTGTGAGTGGTGCATGCTTTTGCGTGCTGCTGTTGCTTTTCTCCCCTCTGGCTCTCTGTCTGGCACTTTTTCCTTGGGCATCCTTTGAAATAAATCTTTATTGATTCTACTGATTAAATTCATTCCTTGCATTTTTGTCAGCCAGGTTTGTTAACTTTCTGAAAAGTACTGACATTCTCCTCTCCTCCTTACCCCCCTCTCCCTTTCTGAGTAACAAATAAACAGCACAAAGTATTTAAGAACGGTCCACACTATACCTTCTGCTCTCCTGACCCAACATCCATTTCTTGCATGAGTTTTTGGGGAATTGGGAGAATTTCTGCTAACACCATGTTGGAAAATTTTTGCCTGGGCCCATGGAACTGGAGATCTAGTCCAGGTTTGGTAAGCAGTGATGGGAGCTAGGGCAATTGAAGCAACTGCATGTTAAATGAGACAATGAAATATCTATAGTGAAAGCTGGCCCTCACAACACCCACTGTAGAACTTGAGCAGGAAACGTTTCCCGTGAGACCTCCAGCCCTCCACTGCAGTTATTGTGATTGTTTAACGGATTCTCCAGGCAGAGACACGGTGCATGCTCTGGCTAGCTCCAAAATGCTGGGATGATCAGTGTTTCTCAGTGCAGTTGCCATTGGCATTGGAAGCAGGATACTTTTTCATTATGCACAACCGTCTTGCACAGTGCAGGAGGAGCATCCCTGACCCTCTGGATCCTAAAAGCCAAGAGCACTCAGTCAACCACAAAACCTCCATACATTTCTAGATGCCCATGGGGAAGGGAAGTGGCTCCATAGGAGACCTTCTGCAAGTCTGAGAGAAGGAAGGGCATTGTTAACACCTTGCCTTCAGTTAACACTGTGTCGTTCTCTGGGGAATGGCTGCTAAGATATCTTTGACAGCTGAGTGACCTTGAACGATTTCTTTCAAAAACTCTCTAAGCCTTCATTGAGGTCCTTGATGGTTGCCTGGTGATCATAGAAGAAACATCTCTTAGGTTTGTTAGGAACATGAATATCAGCAAATATTTATGAGTGTTTACAATTTGCTATGCACGTTATATGCAGGGTGTCATTTAATCTTTGTAACCAAGCACCCCATAAAGTAGGCTCCATCATCATTCCCATTTTACACATGATGAAACTGCTTTTGGTCCCACCTTGCAGATGCAGAGACTTCAGTGTATTACTCAAGGTTGTGCAGCTATCTGGACTATACCATAGGTCAGTGGCTTTTAAAACTTCAGTGTGTTTCAGAACCTCCTGGAGGGCTTGGAAAAAATCACAGACTGCTGGAACCCAGCTCCAGAGTTTCTAATTTTGTAGGTCTGGAGTGGGCCTGAGATTTGCATTTCTAATAAGTTCCTAGGCGTTGCTGCTTGGGGGACCAATAGCAAGTTGAGAAGCACTGACTGGAGCTTTCCAATTCAAAACGGTCAGTAATTTGGAATGTATGATGAACTCTGGGAAGACAGGTGGAGGGTCTGTCCCTCTCTCCATGTACACACAGCACACTCATCAAGGGATATTATATGGCTGTATGTGGCTTTGGACAGGGCATAGTCCCTTTGGCAGGTTGGGTTGTGCTTCACTGTCAATCTCTTGAGACTCACTGTGTCCCACAGCCCTGGGATGGAGAGGCAGGGTCCTAAGTAGGCACGAATAGGTGCTGGGGCCTTATAGTAGGAGAGAGAAGAGCAAGGTGGGGGAGGGGGTCATGGCAGTCACAGGGAAACAGGCAGGGGCTGGGAGGTTAAAAAGTCACGAAAGATGTGAGTTATAGGATCTGGGACCTGGACTCAGGAGCTTTAATTATTTCTACCGTGTTTGTATTTTCTGTGACTATCAGATTTTCATTCTCTGCTTTCCACAAAGTCAACTTGGGCAAAGAGCAGCCAAGGAAAGGCATTTTCTTTTTCTTTTTCCTTTTTTTTTTGATGAAAATTAAGATATTTAAAATAGACAGTGTAAACCATAATTTCATCTGAAAATAACTGTATGCACATGTTTCTAATGAGTTATCTATCAGTTATCACAAACAGCCACAGCAGAAAAATCATTTTTAAAAAGCCATAGGCTTTTCCTTGCCCTTAGCTGTAAGAATGTATCTGATTTTGATTTCCTCCAGATCTGTATTTCTGTCCATCACCTGTGTACTGGCCCTGTGTTTACCACTCTGGCTCACTCCTCACCCTCTTACTCCCCTGGTCTTTTGGAGTTTGTGACATTGATTTGAAATGGATGCTGAGTGGCAAGTGAGAGCAAGTGAGATTGTTAGAATTAAATTCCAGCTATACAGTTTTCTAAAATGGCGATAAGGTCCTTGTTGCTATTTTTGATAACTGATAGGAAAGGGATTTTCTTTCCTTCGTGCTTGGGGCAGAGTATTAGGAGGGGAATCAAAGTAAAGGAAGCCCAGAGAGCATGGATAAGGAGCAAGGCAGCAGCCTGTGGCGTCCAGGCTCTCCTGGCCTGGAGATGCTTCCAGTTGTAATGTGATATCCACTGCTTACCATGCACAGGAGCATATGCTAGGCACCTTATCATAGTGGTGAGGAATGGATCCTATTTTTGAAATCCATTTTATAGATAAAGTAAGTCTGAGAGAGTCAGAAATTTGAGAGCTGTGCACAATGAGCAAATGACACAGCCAGGCCTGGAGCCCAGGGCAGCCTTGGATAGAGCTGGCACCGTTAATGCTTTTGCACTAATGCTCACATGTAATCTTGGTGCTTACTCTGTCAGAATTCCTGACGGTGAGGATACATCAGTTCCATTCACCTTGCCCAGATGTACGTATTCCCTTCCTGGGAAGCTGGTGATGCTCCAGGCTTCAGACTGCCTTTGCCTAAGACCTTGCTGGTGAACTTGTGCTGATCATATAACCTCATGGGACCTGAGTGTCTCCAGCTGGGGAGCACCAGGACTCCTTTCCTCTCTTGCTGGGTGGTTATGTGGACACTGACCTGTCTCTGGGCTCTTGAAAGTGGGAAAGGGCTCCACTGCCACCCTGTGTCTGCAAGCCTGGTGCACATTTCTCCTCCTCCATGTGGGTGGTGGCATTGGGAGGATGGGAGAAGGGGAAGCAAGGGAGGACAGCGGTTGGATTGTCTGATCCTTTCTCGGAGGAATTGAAATGCGAGCAGGTCTGGGGTCGGGCAGGATCACTGGAGCTCTGCATTCCGCAGAGGAGTTGCTCTGTGCTGGGGGATTTTCCCCTCTGCTGGTTTGATAAATGATCCCAGGCCGGGTGTCCAAGCTAAGCATGTGGGTTGTGGTGGCCCCTACTGCCGGTGCACTTCCCCATGAAATTGACAACGGAAGGTCATGGCTTGAAGAACTGCTTGATTCAGATAAAGATTGTCTTTTTTTGAGAATTTGCCACCTCCCATTCTTACCAGAGGCTTTGCTGTCATTGTGGATTTGACACCTCACTCTCAGAGGGCCTGGGTTCACTTCTCTCTTCTTCTCCGGCCTTCCTCACTCTTCCATGCAGCACAGTAGAGCATGTTGAGTAAATGCCTCCCACCCTCTTTGGGGTCTGGTCAGGCACATGTGCCTCGGTGTTTGTCTCTAACTAGGGAATCCTAGCTAAAACCCTTAAAGGGGGTCTTAGCTTTTTGAAATAGTGCCTTGGGTGCTGAAATGACTGCTTCAGGGCATTGGATGAACTGAAAGGATTGAGGCTCCTTCTCAAAAGGCTACTTTCATTGTTTCAGACCAAAAAAAGAACCACCAAATCTTATCATTAGATTATTAATTCCACCCAAAGTTTTCATTTGTTGAGTGCTTGGTAGGTGCCAGACACAGCCAAGAGCTCATTTTAGGTATCACGTGGTCCAACCTCCTGCCCTGGGGTGGGGGATGGGGGGTCTTGTGCACAGGAAATGGTCCCCTGGCTGCTGCTTGGATCTGTCTGGGGCAGCTTGACCCATTGCCGGGCTGGCCCTGTAGGCGGCAAGTTCTCAGAGAAGATCAAGATCTCTGTCAAAACCTAAAATGCAATAAAATAAATAAATGGGGGAAAAAAAAAAAAAGATCTCTGTCTTCTGACCTCCACTTGAAGGCCCTGCTTCTGCCCTTTGGAAGAATCCAGAAAGAAGGCTTGTTCCTCCAGGCAGCAGCCCGCAAATGCAGTTTATACGTAACCTGTCACTTCAAGACTTCTTGGACTTCTCTAGTTGCCTGCTTTCTTGTCATCTTTTAAAACAGCCCAATGTCCCTGGGAGGAAAGTCGACTTAGCAACCCTCCTTGGCAAGAAGCAGAGGCTGACAGAGTGGGGACTCAGCAGTTCATGCTCAAAATAATCTGCTTTTCTTCAGAAATACTTTGCTCGTGACTATCTCTTTCCGCCCTGACTTCTCGGAGTTGGGACCTTCGACTTTTCAGTCAGCCACCTACTTAGGGCAGCGTCTCCTTGCTTGGGGGTGGCGTATGAGTCGCTGCTGTTGCCACAGCTGCTGGACCAGGCAACTCCATGGCTGGCTCTGGGGTTACAGCCTGCCAGCCTCTCTCTGCAGCTCCTTTTGGCTGGGTCCTCTGGGCTGATTTGCCCAAGGACTGGTTGCCTAATTAATCTCCAGGTGTCTGAAGCCCCGGTAGAGCAGCTTACTCAGGTTTACTCAGAGGAGAAGCTTGGCCGTGTGCGTGGGGGCCCTGCAGGGGCTGAAGGAAGCCTTGTTCAGAAGCCTCCTTCTCCTTCCTTCTGCAACGTTCAGGTCCTCGTTCTGTTTGTTGAGACCTTGATGTGTCAGTGGGGTGCATGCAGAGGTGGAGGTAGGCTTAGGGAGGGGAATGTAGTCTTTGCCCTCTGTAGTGCACAACTTCTCCCTTGGTCTGTTGCAAGGGTCAAGATTGGGATAAAAGGATAAAAATCAGTCACTTACAGGGAACAACAGGAAGAAAAACTGAACTTACTAGGGAGAACAATGTAGCAGTCATAATGACGATGATCACTGCAAGCAGGAATACGGCAGTTACTATGTGTTCGGCACTGTTTGAAGTATTTACACTTATTAACTCATTTAATCTTCTCAAAAGCCCCATGCAGTATGTGCTATTATTAACCCATTTTACACATAAGGGCCCAAGGTTCAGAGTAATTCATTCAAGGTCACAAGGCGGAGGTAAGTTTTACTCTAAGTTTGGCGTGCCCGATTGCTGTGGGAGGTGGAAGGGAGGTGGGGAGCAGAGATTTTGGAGCCTGGATTTGAGTCTGGGCTGCAGCCTTTAAAATGATCTACTCTCTGTGCACCCCAGTGTTTCCCTTTGTTTACTGGTAATAAGACCTACCTTGTAGGGTTGTGATGGGGATTAATGGAGGTGATGGGGGTCAAGTGTACACTGCATGCCTGGCCTGTGGAGGTGATGGGGGTCAAGTATACAGCCGCGTGCCTGGCCTGTGGCAAGTTCTCAGTAATTAGCTCCTGAAGACGCCTTGATTTTTCAATCCCTGGGAAAAGATCTTGCCTGTGTGGCCTGCAGAGGGGACCTTGGCCAAGGTATAAAGCATGAGCCTGGGAACAAAAGGATTTGGGTTTTCTTCTCTCGGGGTCACAGTTTCCTTTTGCTTTCTTAGTGAATTGATGGGACAGTGAGGTGTGGGGTATGGGGTGGCTGCCATTGAGGTAAGTGAGATGATTGAGGGTCCTGAATACCAAGGGACCCTTTCCCTTTTCTCTGGAGCCCTAACTCTACAGCTGATATGAGGAAGAGGATAGGTAGGGAGATATGCTTGTTGGCCTCAGCCACAAAAGGCCATTTGGCTTGAGCTGGGTCTTGAGGCTCCTGAGTGTGGCCTCCTCTTGCTGTTCTCCCATGGAAACCCACCAACCAGGCCACAGTCCCTTCTCTGCCTCTGCAAGCCAGGAGAATGCTCAGCAAAGTGGGGGAATGGCGTTTGGTCTGGGATGTTTTTGTGCATGTGCCTCCATCCATTGGGCATTGTCTCGAAGTAAGTCAGTGTTCACTGGGAGGTTCATTATTAATGATGATGAACATAAATCCAGATATTAAAATAGTTTTTCTAATACTTTTGATTTCCCTTCTCTTTGGACATGGGTGATTTCTGGTCTGATGAGTTGGTCCTGCAGCTCGTAATATGGATGAGGAAGAGCTGTACTAGGCATCAAGGGATCACCTCTTCATTTTCTTATTGATTACCAGTGCCTACATTATTTATGGGTTATTTTCTGTCCATATTCTCCTGATAGGAAGCCCTTAAAGCCACTTGCCTAGTTTTTAAAACACTGGATTATTGAAGTGAAATAACACAGTAAATCATAAGTTTCCTGAATCGGCTCAGGTATACTGTCATATCTTGCTAAATACCAATGGCAGACTAAGGAATGAGGGCACTGTGCCAGCCTTGGCATCATGGTGCTGTCTGCTCTCAGGCACCTGCAGGACCCACGTCCCTCAATGCACCAGCCCGGTCATGACATCTGTTCTCTATATCAAATATTAGTAGGGTTGTTATATTTCACTCTTTTGAGACACAAATAGATTTAAATAGAAGTTCTAGCATTTTCTTTCCATAGTTCTTCTTTCGGACACCACTAAAATAAAAGGCTTTGGGTGCCGGCCAACCCAGCGTTCGTCCCATTTGCTTCAGCTTCTGGCTGCTCTCAGGCTACAGGCTCTTTGCCTCCTCACCCCATTCCGCCACTGTTGAATCTGTGCACACACAACCTCATGCATAGGCCCCTGTGGACAGGGCCCCTGGAGCCAGGTTCTCAGCCTCTGCACCAGGTGCAAATATGTGGACGCCAGGGTAGGGAGGGCTGGGGTGGAAGGAACCTCAGGTCTCTCGCTTGGCTTCTCTTCCCTCCTACCCTCTTCTCTCTTGGAAGTTGCTGCTGCTTCATGGGGCCTCCTACAGAGGGGAGGGGGGCTAGGGGTGAAAGTAGTTTGTAAGGGCAATGGCCCTGCAGCGGGTGACTTGGGGAGCCTTGGAGCAGCGTCATGGAAGATCTGGAATTGCTGATTGGATTTCTCACCACATATCCCTGTTCCAGCCAAGCAGTCTTGTATCCTCTCCTCATTGAAGCTGACCAGTTTTCCATTTCAGTATGAGTTTCTGCTCCCTTCTTTTCTTTACTACACACACTCAAGCTGCAGCTTCCTCTTCACTGGCCTTTTCTTTTCTTCCTCTTTACTGGCTTTGGGAGTTCTCATAAAGCAGCCATTTTATTTCCCAGACTCCCTTTCTTCAGCCTTCTCTCAGCCCCCAAGGATGTCTCTCAATCTCATTGCCTCTGTTGCCTGGTGACGTGTTCACATAATAATAATAATATCCTTATTCTGTCCTTTAGAGAAACCCCACAGGGGTCTGGTTCTGTGGGAAGTGGCCCCAAACCAGAGTTCTTGGTTCCAAGATGATGGAATGAGGTGGCCTTGTTCATTTGTTCATGGAGGTGGGTTGGTATGGGGTGGGCGATGGCTCCAAGGTGGGCAGTGAAGGGAGAAAGGGCTGGGTGCGGGCAGCAGGCAGGAAAGGGAGAACAGAGCTCTCTGGGCCTGCAGCCCGTGTGCTCAAGAAGCCTGGCTTCCACTGATGAGAGCTCCCCGAGGTGGGCACAGCAGCTGCAGCTTCTTAGACTAGGAGAGCAAAAGAACAGAGCCCCAGAGCTTCAAATAGAGAAAAATGGTTTTCTCGTGGAGCCAAGGTTTTTTGTTTTAAGTAAGCACAGGGGAGTCCTGATGTGGATGGGAATCTGTGAATTATTGGAAGATGCTTGGGATGGAAACCTGGGCTGAGGCTGGCCTCTGTGGATTCCGGGGAACCCTTTGAACAGGGGGTGTCTGGGGACAAGTTAAATCTTTTTATGTTGAGGGCTTTGCACCTCTCCAGTTCCTGAGTTTGTATTCCACCCAAGCATTTGGCTACCTGCGATGGGACCTTGGAGCACTGCAAGGGTGGCTTTAGGGGGTGATTTCAGGTGACGCAGTCCTGATCATTTGTTCCTGCTACTCTGAGTGGGTGTTTGCACTGTGCTGAGTACTGTGCATGACACTGAAAATAAGAAACATATCTTCACCTTAACGGGGTTTCTTTAGCAGCAAAGGGAATACAGGTATAAACGTTATGGCACGTGCAAAGTAGAACATGATAACGACAATGTGTGTACAGATCCTATTATTCGGGAAATTCAGGGAAGGACAGAAATCCCTTTGGTTTGGAAGTTAGGAGGGATTTGTGGTGGCCGCAACCAGTTCCATGGATTGCCCTGCTTATTCCTCATCACAGCCTACAGGGAAGATCCTACTGTCATCTCTGTTTTATGGTTAAGGAAACTGAGGCCTAGAGGGACTAAATAGTCTCAGGTCACATTTGTAAGTGTAGAGATAGGGAAGGAAGGAGGAAAAAGGAATCTCAGGTAAAGGGAATGACTGGGTGAAGGCGTGACAACAGGAAAGTACAGAACATGCATGGGCAATGGAGAAGAAGTTCTGTTAGAGTGGAAATCATGAAGCCAGATGATGGAAACTTCAAATACAACGCGAAGTCTGTCCTCCACTCTGCAGGCAATAGGGAGCCATTGAAGATTCTTGAGTAGGAGAGTGGCGTGATCAGAGAAGATGAGTGGTTTGGCAAGAGGAGAATCTGCAGATGTATAGAACATTAGAGGGGACTGTAACGGAACATGTGACAGATAATACACTGTGCACAGAGAATGGTATGATGTCATATTTTTTCAAACAAGGCAGGAAAGAAACTTTTCTTTCACTTTCATAAGAGGCAACTGCTTTCATAAGAATGAAGAATAAGTGACCCATATTCTAGTTCCTCTCAACTGCATCCTCCCACACATTTGTACCTGGAGACTTCCTAGAAATACAAACTCTGATACTCCTCTCTAGACCTATGGAACCTGTGTTTATACAAGACTGCCAGGTGATTCTGAAGCATGGTCAGGTTTTAGATCCACTGTGATGGATTCCTGACCCCCAGACTAGGCTCTAATTTTTTTTTGTCCCATCCTTTTTCTGTCTTCTTACCACATTTATTTGGCACAAATGCCAGTTAGTTTTTTAGATCACTCTAATGCCAGTTTGTTGGAATGGGTAAAAATGCCTTTTACACCTTCTGACCTGTGTTGACTTTGAGGGAGGTTGTGGTTGTGCAAAGTTGGCACCTGGAGGCATCCGGATCACTGGGGTGATGGCTTTATGCTCTACGGAAAAGAGCACTGGACTGAGGCCCTAGGCCCAGCCAATGACTAACTCCTTTCGTGGTTCTAGGATTTACTATGCCTGATTTTGAGTTTGCGCATCTGTAAAATGCGGATAATAACGAGACTCTGGTGTGGTTCCTGGGCTGCCACTGTTACCTGGGAACTCGTTAGGAGTGCAGATTACCGAGCCCTGCCCAAGACACCAAATCAGCCTACTCAAGATGGCTCCAGGTGAGAATGACTCAGGTGAAACATCCACTCAGGTGATTCTGATGAACCGTTAGGTTAAAGAGCCACTGCTGCCTGTTGAGAATGACTGCTGCTTGTCATAGCACTCAGAAGTTCAGGCTCTTATCTGAACTTGATTTCGGCTCTGTTACAGTGGTTCTAAAACTTGACCATGCTTCAGAATCACCTGGCAGTCTTGTCTAAACACAGCTTCTTTAGGTCTGGAGTGGGGTCCGAGAATGTGTGTCTCTAGGAAGTTACCAGATGAGGAGCATTACCTGTACTCTCTTACATACTAGCTTTGGACAGATTTGGACAGATTTCCTGCTATGACTCAGTTTCCTCATCTATAAAATAAAGATTATAATAGTATCTACCTTATAGACTATTAAGAGAAATAATATAGGTAACTCATGCAGAGTTCTTAGTGCATGATACCTTCGTAAGCCTTTTTCTTGTTATTAATTAATCTATAACATGTTTTACAAATACAGACAGTAACTGTGAGAGTTGGATGGCAGAGGACTATGTGTGTCTATATTTAAGAATTCTTGTGGTGGTAGAGTACATAACACATAACATTTTCCATTTTCGCCATTTTCAGTGTGAAAAATCAGTGGCATTAATTACATGCATGATGTTGTGTAACTACCGTTGTCATCTATCTGCAGAACTTTGCCATCTTCCCCAGGTGGAACCCTGCTGCCATTAATAGCCCCCATTCTCTTCTCCTCCCAGCTCTGGGTAACCACTGTTTTACTTTCTGTGTAGGAATTTGCCTATTTTAGATATTCAGATAAGTAAATTCTTACAATATTTGTCCTTTTGTAGCTGGCTTGTTTCACTTAGCATTATGTTTTTAAGGTTCACTCATTTGTAGCACATATCAAAACTTCATTCTTTTTATGGCTGAATAATATTCCATTGTAAGGCTATATCGCTTTTTGTTTATTCATTCATCTGTTGATGGACACTTGGGTCGTTTCTGTTTTTTAGCTCTTGGACGTTGGCTGCAGTGAACGTTGTTATACAAATATCTGTTTGGATTTCTGGTTTAAATCTGTTTTGGAATATACTAGGAGTGGAATTGCTGGATCATTCTATGGTAATTCTATGTTTAGCTTCTTGAGGAACACCAGATAGTTTTCCACAGTGGCTGAACCATTTTCCACTTTCACCAGCAGTCTTCAAGAGTTCCCATTTCTCCATATCTTCACCAATACTTGTTATCTTCTGTTTTCCTGATTATAGCCATTCTAGCGGATGTGAAATTGTTTTTTGTTCTAGTTTTGATTTGCATTTCCCTAATGGCTAATGAGATGCATATTGGCTATTTATATATTTTCTTTGAAGAAGTGTCTCTTTAAGTCATTTGCTCATTTTTAAAGTGGTTTATCTATTTGTTGCTGAGTTGTAGAAATTCTTTATATATTCCAGATATTAGACTTTTATCAGACAGTTGATGTGCAAATACGTTTCCCCTTGATGTTTGTTGCCTTTAGGTCTATTTTTAAATACAGTTTTATTGAGATATAATTAATATTCCACAAACTGCATGCTTAGACAGTTGAATGAGTTTTGACATGTGAAGCCATCACTACGATCAAGGTAATGAGCATAGCCATCACCCCTACATATCATCTAAATATCCTGCAGTTGACACAGAGGCATGATGAGAAGATACACAGTCTGAGACTCAAGAGATCAGAACCCGAGTGCCCTGGCTTTCTTGCCAGCAGATGTGTGATTTTGAACCCTGGGCCTGCTTCCTCATCTTTACCTCACAGGGTTTCACTGTCAGTGGTTCTCATTCACTCTGACTATGTATAAGAACACTCATTTGGGAAGCTTTTAAAAAACGTTAATATCTGCCCTAGACCTTCTAGAGCAGAGTTTCTGAGGGTGGGGTGCTGAAATCTGTGTTTTTGTTTTGTTTTGTTTTGTTTTTAAATCTGTGTTTTTAAAAAGCCCTCTCTGTGAATTCAAGGCATAGTGAGTTGAGATTTCCAGCACAGCCATATCCCATATTCCATGATTTCTGTAACACCTTGGTTTTCCACATTGATTTAATTTGATTCTTTCAAAAATACCATGAGGTGGGCAAGAAAGACATAGCTCATTTAAAGCCATGAAAATATGCAGAGTAGGGAGGATTTGAGTAGATGCGAGGTAGAGAGAGGGTGAGAAGGTAGCAGGTGTTTTCTGCTATTTCTCTTATTCCCTTTGATTGCCATTGAACAAGATGCCACCAACCTGCAAAGGAAGGCAGCCAGAGGCCGCCAGGTAGGGCCTTCCAAGGTGGGACTTTGCCAGTGTGTGTACCCAGAGATGAACAGATTCTCAGAACTAACTTATTCTACTCCCAAGTATATTGTTATTTAAGAGAAAATGCCATCTAATTCATTGCTGGAGTCTGCTTTTATCCAGTTAATGAAAGAATGGCCGTTGCTGTCCTAGAGACCCTTCATAGTCTTCATAGTAGCAAGGTATCATCAGTGAGCACAGCTGTAGCCTGAGGGATTACTGGGTGAGTCAGTGAGATGCTTTCAGCTTCTGGAAGGACCCAGTAATAGTGTCAGCCATAAGTGTATGGTGGCCTCACACAAGAAGACCCAGGTCGGGTAGCTCCAAGACTGGGGTCACTCAGCGGCTCCCCTGCATCATCCTACTCCTGGCAGGTGGACAAGGAAGAGAGGTGCTCCCTCACATGTGCCTCTTTTAAAGCCTGGCAGGCTTCCCATGCAGTCCCATTGGTCAGGCTTGGGTGGCACAGCTCTTATCACTGGCAGGTGGAAGGAGACCACCATGATTGGCTTAATCCTATCCTGACTATTGGTTAGGGCTGGGAATCATTGGCTTATTCCAATCATGGAGGGTGTGGCCACGTGTGGAGGGTGTGGCCACGTGTGGAGGGTGTGGCCACGTGTGGAGGGTGTGGCTACACGTGGAGGTGAACTCCTTAATACAGCTGGGAATATTCCAGTAAGAAAGACACACTGGTGGGTTGGCTGCTCCTTAGGGGAGCGTGGATTGGGACCAGGAGGCTCTTCTTGAGAACAATATCATCTGCACCATGGAGAAGATTCGTTTCCAACTGCTGCCCCTCCTGGGAGTTCACTCTCCTGGTGAGTCAACCACGGCTCTCCCTCCCTGGCTGGTGTGAGATTAAAAACAAAACACTCATGTTGCTTACTCTGTACTCTGAGTTGACCACCCCGAGTTGGTTATACCTTCTTTATTCGAGCTGTTTAGATTACAGCCTTCTTAAGTTATATTCTTGTCCCCGGGAAGAAACCTTGTCACCCTGATTAGGCTTCACTTTCTCTTTCAATGGGGACCTGGAGATACCTTGCCCTTGTAAAGTGGTTTCTGCAGATATCAGGGGCTTCCATGCTGATGTCTTGATTCTTACTAAATTAACTCTCAGAAGTTCACCTTATCTCCTTGTTCCAGGGGCTCCGTTCTTTTGCCTCTGTGTGCAGGCTCTATCAGCTACTTCTCAGGGCTGTTGGAAGATGCTCTTCAGATTGGATCAGGTGGGCATGTGCATGGAGGTTGCGTCTGGCATGTGGGCAGTATGCTGGCAGGTGGCATGGGGAGTCAGTCTGGGAAAATACAAATATGACCGTAATGTAGTCGGGTGTCAATTCAGCTGGGAATGCAGGTCGTTGGTCGGTTGCCTCATTGATTTTTGCAGGCTGAGCCGTTGCCTCATTGATTTTTCACTTTGGACTGAATCTTGTTCATCCATTCACTAGATATTGCTTCATTTCTTTCCAATTCTTCTTTTTTTGAGCTTGTTTGACACTGTGCCACTTTGTTGCCCTTACTCACTGTAGATGGCTGGGAAAGTCGCTGTGACCTGGAGAAAGGCATTTAGCCTCATTAAGCCTCACTTTCCTCATCTGCTCAATGGGTAATTCCTGCCTAAAATGTCTACGAGCTTTGAAGGCATTTGGGTATCTGGGAGAGTAGCTCTTGAGAGGTGGATAGCAAGATTTTCTCAGTAAGGGAATTCTTACCTTGCTAAGCAAAATAAAACTCAGACTGTAGACTTGGCAATGGAGGAAGAACCTCTACTTGAGGAGGTCCTGAAGTTCTGCAGCCTCAGCTCTTGTCTAAAGATCTCAATTTCTTCTGCCAATAACTGCAGCTTGGCCACATTGGGTCCAGGGAATGGAATGCGTCTTCCCGATAATCCACATCCTAAGTTCGGATTTACAACTATCCATTACTTTCTAATAGCATGGCTAACATAAGGCTGGGCATTTAACAGGATTTTACCCAGGGCCCATTCAGTCCTATTGGTCAGGCTTGGGTGACATAGCTGTTATTACTGGCAGGTGAAAGGAGACCACTGTGATCATGACTATTGGTTGGGGCTGGGAATCATCAGCTTATTCCAATCATGGCTGCCACCTGGGGTGTGGCCATGTGTGGTGGGTAAACTCCTGATACAGTTTGGAATATTCCAGTAAGAAAGACATTGGTGGGTTGGCTGCTCCTTGGGGGTTATAGCAACACTTATTTGTTTTGGTTTACCAAACTGAAATAAATAGACTTACTATAACAAGTCAATGGGTTTTGCAAGTTATGGTTTATTTTGCTTCATCCGTGTCTCTTGTAGAGTGGCCCTGTTTAACACCCATTGTGCCACCATGGGGCAGGGTCTATCCTTGACCACTTGCCAGACCCTCAAGTCCCCCTAAAGTTTAGACATAAAGACTATGTACCAGAGAGGGATGGGAGGTCCCTGTCCTACCTGTGAAGGTATACTGTCAGTCCTAGTGACCTCTTTGGGAGCCACCTGAATAACTGCCACCATAAATGTTCACCTCCTTCTTGAGAAGCTATGCCCAACCCTCACAAGCATAGCCTTACCCCATAGGCCAGGACAGAAGAGTCCTTATCCCCAAATAAAACAGCAGCCCCAACAGGGGTGCCAGGAGTACCTTGCTGTATAGAGGCAGCGAGGAAGTGAGCCATTCAGGCAGGGTACCTTACAAGTCGAATCAGCTCTTTGGATGTGAGGATTGGCGGGGTCCTTAGGTCTGGGAATGAGCTAGGAGTGGATGAAACAGAAACCCACACTTCGTTTAGATAGACTCGTTTTATCCTTCCTCCGTTCTCTGCATTTGTTTTCCTGTCAGATTTTTTATAATCGGAGAAAATTGTGGCCTCTCTCAGCTGTGCTAAGAGGATCAGGGGAAGGCAGTTGTCACAGGCGTGCAGGCATCTGCCAGGAGATTAAGAGGAGGGCTGCTACGTCTCCACGGGGTCATGGCGCTGAAGGATGCAATGTGTTACAGGAATGAGCCTTCAGTAGGAAGGGAAGATCAAGAAGTACAGAGTCTATCCCACTTGCTCCTGCTACTTCTCCTCACCTAGAGATTTTCCTTCCAGACCTAAATCTTGAGAGCTTGGGTTTTTGTTTCAATAAGTGAAGCAAATTGCTTTAAGTTTCTCAATTTACTTGACAGGGTTTTTATAAAGACTCAGAAAATAGGTGTAAAAGTGCTTTGAGGAATGGAAACCAACATGCCAGTATTTCCCAAGGCGTATACCACAGAACAGTGTTCCCAGAGGTCATAATAGGGGTTAAGCAAGAAAAGCTTCCTTAGTCAAACAAATTTGAGAAACCCTGGTTCACAGACCCTGGATTCAGGGTTTGTTTATCAAAGTACCACCTCTCAGGACTTTCAGTGAGCTGATATGCATCATGGCTCCCCAAGAGGGTGATGCAGTGTTGGCCACACTTGCTTAATAGGGGACCCTTTGAGTTGGGCATGTTGGCTCACACCTGTAATCCCAGCACTTTGGGAGGCCGAGGTGGGCAGATCACCTGAGGTCAGAAGTTTGAGACCAGCCCGATCAACATGGAGAAACCCCATCTCTACTAAAAATATATAATTAGCTGGATGTGGTGGCACATGCCTATACTCCCAGCTACTTGGGAGGCTGAAGCAGGAGAATTGCTTGAACCCAGGAGGTGGAGGTTGCAGTGAGCCAAGATATCATGCCATTGCTCTCCAGCCTGGACAACAAGAGCTAAACTGTCTCAAAAAAAAAAAAAAAAAAAAAAAATAGGGGGCCCTTTCAGGGCAGAGCCCTGGGAGGGACTGGTGTTCTCCTCAGTGCTATATTATAATCCTGTGAGTCTGGAGATGCAGGTTGGTGAAAGGGGCATGTTTTCACCCAAAAAGGTTTGACAGGCATTTGTTCACACATTTTCTCCAGGCCTTCCCATTCTCACCTGTGTCCATGAACTGGCAACTTAAAACCCAGAAGTTTCTGATGCTCCCACAAAGTGGATCTTTATTTTATTTATTTATTTTTTTTTTGAGACGGAGTTTCACTCTTGTTACCCAGGCTAGAGTGCAATGGCGCGATCTCGGCTCACCGCAACCTCTGCCTCCTGGGTTCAGGCAATTCTCCTGCCTCAGCCTCCTGAGTAGCTGGGATTACAGGCATGCACCACCATGCCCAGCTAATTTTTTGTATTTTTAGTAGAGACGGGGTTTCACCATGTTGACCAGGATGGTCTCGATCTCTTGACCTCGTGATCCACCCACCTCAGCCTCCCAAAGTGCTGGGATTACAGGCTTGAGCCACCGCGCCCGGCTAAAGTGGATCTTTATTAAAAATCATCTTTCATGTTTGTAAACCCAGCATTTTGTGAGGCTGAGGTGGGAGGATTGTTTGAGTCCAAAAATTCGAGACCAGCCTGGGCAACATACCAAGACTCAACTGTACAAAAATTTAAAAAATTAGCCAGGTGTGTGGGCCTGTGCCTGTGTCCCAGCTGCCCAGAAGGCTGAAGCGGGAGGATTGTTGGAGTCCAAGAGTTAGAGGCTGCAGTGAGCCGTGTTTACGCCACTGTGCTCACTCCAGCCTCGGTGACGGTGAGACCCTGTCTCTCACACAAAAATGAAAAGCCACCATGTTGCCTACATGTTACCACATGAATGAACCTTGAGGACATTATGCAAGGTGAAAGCAGCCAGGCACAAGGGAAAAATACTGTGTGATCCCACTCATATGAGGTACCTAGAATAGTTAAATTCATAGATATAGAAAGTAGAATGGAGGTTGTTGGGGTGGGTGGGCTAGAGGATGGGGAGTTACTTGATGGGTCCAGGGTTTCAGTTTGGGGAGATGAAATGGCTCTGGATGGCAGTGATGGTTGCACCATGACATGGATATACTTAATGCCACTGAATTGTATGCTTAAGTATTATTAAAATTGTCGCTTTTATGTAATGTATGTTTTATCACGATTTTTAAACATGTTGATATATTTTTTTAAAGTCTTACCCTTAGTCTGAGTTCTTTTGATTTCAGTCTAATTTCCTTCAGACTGGCCTTTAGCCCTTCACTGGTTTATATAACGGAGCACCCAGGACATTCTTTTTGACTTAAGAGAGGGCTCCTTGCTAAGAAGTATATGATAATGCTGTTTCCCCTTTGCCATTTTTAATCCGTTAATATTATTAACTTTGGTTGGGAATTTATGAAGTTTACAAAGTAGCCTGTACTGCAATGAGCATCTCTAATTTCCCTTTGGTAAAATGGAAGTTTTGCTGTGCTAGTTCTGTCTTCACAAACAATAGCATCACATTCTAGGTTCCTAGGTAAAATACTTTCATTGTCATCCCCTTCTTCCTGCCAAGAATCCTTGGTACAATCTCTGCATCTATCCAGGGCCCATTCCAGTTGCAAGGCCCTCGTCTCTATGGGGCTTTCTGCACGGTTAGGTTTGTATCTTAGTCTCACTTCATTGTAGGTATTGAGAATCAGCTTCTCATTCAGAGAATAAGGATGACATCAGCATCCTCTTGGGAGTATTTACATGAGATGCCTTCTGCAGAACACACAGTGTGGTTCTCTGTGAGCCACCCCCCTTGACTGTTCTCTTGAGCATCAACCTGGGCTGGGTGGGCTCTGCAGACAACCTCGCCCTTGACATCCTAAAAAGGACTCTTGCCTTCTCTGTTCCCCTGCCCTGATTTCCCCATATCAGTTAAATGGCACCAGCACCCACCCAGACCCTCTATCCAAAAATCAAGGAGGTGTGACTAAGTCCCTCTCTTCTGCCCCTTTCATTTCCATAATCATGAGCAACCCTTGCTGGAGCAACAAGTCTCGCTTTCTGACACTGTCACCTGAGTCAGGCTGTTGTCACTCCTCAGTGAACTCCTGCAGGTCTCCTCTTTCACCGTAAAACCATTCTTCACGCAGCAGCCAGACTGAGCTTGAAAGCCATAGACCCTGACCATGTCATTCCCTTGCTTAGAAGTTTTTCATGGCATTTCCTGCCACTTGGAATACACCCTCTGGCATCCACTTCCTCCCTTCTCTCCAACCCCATCACCCATCCTTCTGTGCTCATCTAGGTCATCCAGCCCCTTGACCTTCTGCCTTTTCTTTGCCAAGTCTGCTTCAGGGTCTTTGCATTTACATATCCTTTGGCCTAGAAAGCTCCTCTCCCAAAATCTTTGCATGGCTGACTCCCCCTGGCCATTCAGTCCCCCTGCAAGCCTCACCTCACAGGTACCAACTGTGGCTATTCCAACTGGAGAAGTCAGGGTTGGTCTCTCTGAGGTCATGCTTGCAATAGTTGCCCTGTAGCAAATGACTTTGCTTCTTTTTTTCTTTTAGGTCTTAACACTATCTGAAACTAGTCATTTTCTTGTTTATTGTGTTTTCTTTCTATACAATGTAAACTCCACGAGACCCAAAATCTTGCTGTTTTACTGCTGTACCCCCAGAATGCAGGTTCCTGGTGTAGAGTCTAGGGAGCGGAATAAGTGTTGGTGAATGAATGCATGAAGACATGGGCCATCTTCCCTGCCTCCTGTTTGGCTTCTTCATACCAGCCCTTGGCCCCCGAGAGCTTGCCCATTGGTGCTACCTCCTTGAGCTCCATTGTGCATAAGTTATGAAGGCCTACCAAGGTGACAGGCCAGAATAGGTTAGAAGGCTTTTCTCTCTTCCCAGTTAACACCTGTGCATTTATCATGGGCCTTCTAAACCAATCTCCCTTCCCACTTTTGCTATAGAATCCCCAGTGATGACTGTGATGAGTGGTGTTGGGGTTTGTTTGTTAATTTATTTTGAGACAGAGTCTCCCTCTGCCCCCCAGACTGGAGTGCACTGGCACGATCTCAGCTTGCTGCAACCTCTGCCTCTTGGGCACAAGTGATCCTCCTGCCTTAGCCTCCTGAGTAGCTGGAACTGCAGGTGTGTGCCACCATGCTTTTCTAATTTTCGTAATTTTTTTGTCGAGGTGGGGTTTCACCAAATTGCCCAGGCTAATCTTGAACTCCTGGCTCAAGTAGTCCGCTTGCCTCAGCCTCCTAAATTGCTGAGATTATAGGCATGAGCCACCGTGCCCAGCCAGCTTTGGAGTTTATAGGAAAGTATTGATCAACAGAAGACCCAAGGTGGAGACAGAAGAAAGGCATGACTTTGGGCAAGTTAATGAGATTCTCTGATACCCAAAGTCATGCCTGGGCAATAATCCCAATGCGTTGGGTAGGGGTGGTCATATATGTTTGGAGTCATGGATGATTCATTGCCTGTGAAGGGGCTTAGAGAAGGCAAAGTGTTCCACCAATGAAAAGTGGTGATGGTTGTGTTGATGGAGTTTTGGGCAGCATAAAAAGAGGAAGCAGTGGGAGCTGGCAGGTGTTCTCCCCTCTGCATGGAGTGTGCTGTATTTCAGTCCATGGGACTGATCCATAGAGTGGACTCAGAAGAGCTTCTGAGTCTACTGAAAGACCTCCTGGGTCTTGCAGTGGATCTGACCCTTTATCACACCTTAGTTCACCTCATGGCCTCTCTTTCCCTATGGACACAGCTTCTGAGCAGGTCCTGAAAGGGGGATGTCAGCAGCATCCAACATGAATCTCTCCTCTGCCTGGCCCCACTCCAGGCCCTCCACCAACATGCTTCCTTTTGTATTCCTGTCACCTGAAAGAGGAAGAGGGCATGACCAAGTCATGGGAGGGAGCCCGTCATGTTAGGAGCACTGGCGAGAGGGCTTGGTGTTGATTTCAGGGGTAGAGGTTGGCTTATTGAGAACACATCTATTGCTGCTTTACAGTCACTGGTACCTAAGAGGATGGCGTCCTTGGGGCTTCACCCTTCTGTGCCCGGCTTTGTGAAGTTGGGGAAGAAGGGGATGAGACTTCTTGTTCCTTGCCCATATGTTGCTGGGACAAACACAGAGATAGGATGAGGGCTTATCACAGTGCGGGGGTCAGGGGAAAACGAGCTAGGAGATGGGGATGTGTTAGTTAATTTGGAATCATTGCCAGAAATTGCACATCTCCTTGGCCATTTGACTCACAGGTGTGTGCCCAGTACGTGGGAGGAGGAGGATGACTTGGAGACTGGGACCCAAGCCCTTAAGACACATGTGAATTCTTGAGAGTAAGGAGTGAGTGGACCCAGAACACCTCCTTACGATGTATGACATGTTCTTCCAGCACGTACACTATATATTACACGTTACTTGATCAATGCTAAATATTTTTTAAATTTAGTGTTGTCATGGTGATAGAGATTATTTGCAAACTTTATGACCTAAAATCCCCTATTCTGCTACCCCCGAACATATTCTCAGGTAGTACTGCTTGGACCCAAAACTTTGTTGCAGTCATTCTGAATTTTTTTTTTTTTTTTTGAGACGGAGTTTCACTCTTGTTGCCCAGGCTGGAGTGCAATGGCACAATCTCGGCTCACCGCAACCTCTGCCTCCTGGGTTCAGGCAATTCTCCTGCCTCAGCCTCCTGAGTAGCTGGGATCACAGGCATGCACCACCATGCCCAGCTAACGTTTTGTATTTTTAGTAGAGACGGGGTTTCACCGTGTTGACCAGGATGGTCTCGATCTCTTGACCTCGTGATCCATCCCCCTCGGCCTCCCAAAGTGCTGGGATTACAGGCGTGAGCCACCGCGCCCAGCTGAATTTTTTTTTTTTTAAAGGAGCAAATATAGCTGTGTTCAGCTTCCGGCTGCAGCGGAGATTTCTGCCAAGATTTTCGGCACACAGCTGAAATATGTTTTGTATTTTATGAGCTTTGGCTCATCGTGGAATTAAATAGCACTAATTACGTGAATATAGACCAGCAAGGGAGACAACTGTTCACTTCCTGATTTTTCCCTGGAATTGAGAAAGAAGAGAGGGGGTAGAGGGGCATGGGGGGCCTGGGGCCCAACATGCCACTCAATATTGGTGACAACAGCAGCACTGTCATTTGGCCGAGTAAGCCCCAAATAGCCCACTCCCCCACAGTGCCAATGTTTGGTGGGACTACAGGCTTCCTCGAGTGAAGACTCCGTGGGACCAGAAGGCGGGTGACTGAGCTGTGGGGGCGGCTGTGACGGGTGGGTGGGAGTGGTCACGCCTTTTATGAGTGGAGGGGTGGCTGGAAAGATGCTGAGGCCCAAGGATCTGAGTGTGTAGACTTTCAGCTTGGTTTTTCCAAAACCTTGCATGTATTATCATTTGTAAACCCACTGACTGTTTTTACAGTTAGAAAAGTCTAGCTAGAGATTTCATACCAGGCTGCGAAAGGGATTATTTCCATTTCTTTTTCTTACTTGGTAAGAGTAGGAAATGAAATGGGTCAGATCATGCTGGCAGAGTCAACCTGTCGAGGGGTCTAAATTAAGCCCATGTAGGGGGGTGGGGTGGGGTGGGAGTTGGGGGCGGGTGGGGTTTCAATGCATGGAGGCCTCCTGTTGTGGACTGAGGTCCTCAGAGGTGGGAAGAAGCAAAGGTCCTTCCTGGAAAGATCAGCTTGCCGGTCAGGCTCAGTGGAATGGACCAGCACCTGAGCTGTTAAGAGTGTCCTTGGTCTTTCTTATCTGAAGGAGAAAACAGACTCCAAGAGTGTGAATTAGATCCACTGAACAGATGAGTACCCCGGGTTCTCTGAGGGCAGGCTGTGGGGTCCAACCCTGGCAGGCATTCCTGAGGTTCCCTGCAATTGAGATTCAGGCAGCTAAAAAGGCAACTTAGGCAAAGATGCAAAGAGTCTTTGGAGAGAAACTCAGCACCAGCTTTTTGTCTCCCAGTGAATGCCCCCGCCCCAGGTGTTGTAATCATCACATCATGTGGCTCTGCCCTGCACCTCCGCAAAGGCCGTTTGTGGAAACTTCCCAACCTTGATGATGGCCTGTGTTCTGTGAAGCCTAAAACATTTCACTCTCACTTCTGGATTTAGCCCAAGAAGAAACTGAGTGATCTCTCTTCCTCATCCTATTTCCAGAAACACCATATTACAGATGGGGAAACTGAGGCAACAAGAAGGGCTGTCACTTAGCAGGACATGGCCTGTTAGAATGATCATTTCTGACACCTATAGCATCCTTGGCCATGGCAATTCTTAGAGGAGGCTTTTATGAGTGACACTGGCTGATGCATGACTGGCTGTGAGCTAAGAACATCCCACTACTTCCGCTGACTATGAAAGGGGAGCAAGGAGCTCACCTGGGTGAAGACCACTGAATGTGGCTTTGCCTATTGGGGCCAGGCAGGAGCGGCTGGAGAGGCTATGGCGAGTGTAGGTTGGAGTGGCAGGCAGGGTTGCAGTGAGCCTCCCGTCCCAATGAAAATGTCAGCTGGGCAAGCCTTAGGTCACATGTACAAGACAGGGCTTCACGAAGAGGTGACTGTCCCCAGTCTGTGGTGACCTCAAGCCCCTTTTCTGTGGCCCCAGTGTCCACCCAGGTCTTGGGGCAGCAAAAGTAACAGCAAGTCTCCCTTTGTACAGCTTAGCAACTTCCCATGGTGTCCCCCTATTTCTGTGCACCCAGAGACTAGTGGGTCCTTTTTGAAGACCAGGAGCCAGCACTCCTGGACAGACTCTGAATAGAGTGTTCCTCATGGGCTGGGCAGGAGACAGTGGCCACATAGGTGCCAGGCTGTGCCATTTTGCAGAGCAGTTCTTGACATCAACTCCAGCTGGGGCATCTGACTCCAAATTCCTGGCTGGCCTGTTTCTTTAAGTGAGATGCTGGAAAGAAGTTTGGGATTCTGTCCTCCCCAAGCCAAGATCCTACTGAGAGTGCTATGTTTTTTAAAGCCTTGCTGCCACTCTTGAAGTAAAGAAAGCCATTGCCTAGTGACTCCCCCACCCCGAGGCACAGTGCCTGGAATCTTAAGGCGATCTCCACGTGGTAATGAAGAGTTTCACATGGGGCTACCTGGATCTCGGCTGGAGCTCTTGCTCAGCTCTGCTGGGGATGGTAGACTTGGCCAGGGAGAGGTGGTTTTGTACCCTGGGGGAACACCCTCCGGGCCAAGGACAAGGAGGCCTGGAGGAGGGAAAGGAAGGAGGGCGTGGAAATTGTGGATAAAGGTCTCAGAAGTTCAGCTGGGACCTGATCTCTGAATGGAGAGACTCACAGACTCAGTCTCCTGCAGAGGCTTCTTCCAGACTGGGTCCAAAGGCTCTGTCCATGGTAATCACTTCTCCTCAGCCCCTTTTAATAAACTGGAAAGTAAGGATTAAGGGAGCTCTGTGTAGCTGAGCTTGGTGCTGAATTTCCCTGGGACCCGGCTGATTGCCTGGCAGTGCCAAGACTACATCAGTGCCTGGGCCTCCGTCACTCCCTCTTCCCTGTATCTTACACCCTTCTCCAGCCCTTCCATTAGTTGTCAATTTCATGGTTCCCGTCCCTCAGGAGAGAAGCAGAGGCAGAGGGAGGCACACTGGAAGAGGGCTCCTACAGCCCCTGCTGGACTGTTGTATTCTAGACTTAGGCTGGGTTGTGGCTGAGCTGACCCCACGAGGCCCCACCCACACCGAGACTGCCCAAGGCCAGCAGTGACCTTTTCTTGGGAAGACAGTTGTTTTGGCTTGACTTTCCCCCCTAGTGGTAGTGAAGAGTTGCGCTGTATCATCCCTACCCTCTGGCTCTTTCCTCTGATGAATGTGACACTCATTTCTGAGACGGCCAGCAACAAGGGGCAGGGGTGACAGTTAAGGCCGGGACGGATGTGGCTGCAGTGAGCTGGCCAGGTATATGAGGTCAGTTGTCCATCACAGGCCCTAGACTGTAGTGAGCTGCATGATTGGACCATAGATGGGTGCAAATAGAACTCTCCAGGAAAAGATGTAAAATAATTCGTGGCTCCCACTTCTAGAAACCAAGTGTTTAAAGTGAAAAAAATGCAGTTGGGGAAAAAATACCGATCTTACTGAAGATGTTATTCTGAATGCATAGATTACAGATTGGAGTAGAAATCTGCAAATGGCATGTGTCTGTTTTGTTTGCACGGATCAATGGGTGTTTAGAATTTCTTGGATGAAATGAAACAGAGGCCTGCTGCTGCTCCCCAACTCCCTCACTGCCCTCAGCTGCACACACATTTGCCTCCCTGGGCCCCAAACTTGGAAATGGCCATTGAGCAACATGGATGATTTCTCTATTCTCTAGATGTTAGCATGGCCGTCTCCTCTCTCTCTGGGCTTGGCCGCTTGCAATCTGGTTTTGGGAACAAGGGAGGGGGCTGCTGACACCTACAGAGAACTCTCTCTAGGGCCAGAGCCTGATGTTCTACAAAGAACAGAGACCCGGAGCCCCCAGCATTAGGTCTGAATCCCAGCTCTGAGGTGCAGTGAGTTCTCTGTGTTTCTGTCTGTGAGTTAGGGTGAGGCTAACTGTTGTCGCACACAAATCCACAGTTTCAGGATTATCACAGTAAAGGTTTCTTTCTTGTCCAATGTTCCTAGTGGGTGCATAGATCTTTCATCAGGAGGCTCCACCATCCTATAGGGCCTCAGGGTCCTCTTTATCTAGCTGGGTGGTGAAAGAAACTGTAGAGAAGACACACTTATTTCTTCCCCTCTTTGGCACGAAATGTCACCATGACCTCGCTATTCAGTCACACCTGGATACCATGTGGAAATGGAGAGGCTGGGAAATGTCGTTCATAGCCAGTAGCCACCTCTCGCTGACTTCAGACTAGCAGACTCATGCATGACATGCTTTTGATGAAAAGTAACTTCCTGTCCCCAACCCATCTGCACAATTGCGATCAAGTGACCAGTTGTACAGTGTTGTAGGAAGGACTAAGGGAGGTGATAAAGGTCAGGGTTTTTTTTTAGCAGCGGCTGGGAAGGGGAGGATCTGCCAAGCTTGCCAGTGGGACAGCTAGAGGGGCCTCTAGAAGCCCCTCAGCCCCTGGAGAGCAGGGACACTTTTATTGTTGTTGTTGTTTTAGATGGAGTCTTGTTCTGTCACCCAGGCTGCAGTGCAGTGGCACAATCTCAGCTCACTGCTGCAGCCTCCGCCTCCCGGGTTCAAGTGATTCTCCTGCCTCAGCCTCCCAAGTAGCTGGGACTACAGGCATGTGCCACCACACCCAGCTAATTTTTGTATTTTTTATTTACTTATTTATTTTTTTTTAGTGGAGATGGGGTTTCACCACATTGGCCAGGCTAGCCTTGAACTCCTGACCTCAAGTGATCCACCCACCTTCGCCTCTCAAATTGTTGGGATTATAGGTGTGAGCCACCGTGCTTGGCAGGGACACTGTTTTCTGCCCTGGACTGTCTCTACCCTTTGCACCCAGCTCAGAACTCCTCATGTGGTATGTGCTCCATCAGTAGTCATTGGCTGAATACATGAGTGCATGCTGACTTCCAGCAACTGGCATCTGCTGCATTGTGACTGTTTTCTGTTGTCTGTTTTCCATGCTGCATTTTTACTTTCAGGCTCAGCCTCTTTTATTCAACCGGGTCCATACTGATGTACTTTGCTGCATAGGACAGTGGTTCTCAAAGCCCGATTTGCTAACACAAGATGACTTTTTATGATATCCCAGCTGGTGGACAGGTTGGTCTCAATGAAATCACATACAAAAGATGTCGTTTCTCTGATGCATTTGAATTCATGTTTTAAAAGGACAAAATGGAGTATTTTAAGTATTTATAAGCCCTGGTTTACAACAGGGTACAACCAATTTTTTACGTTGGTCCCTGTTTAAACTGGCTGGCGTGAAATTTACTTTGTACTTTAGCCGTACATGATACCCACTGCCATCTCATATACTCTGCTATGGAGCATTCATTCATTCATTCACATGTTCCCAAACATCTGTTGCATACCTATTGTGCTTCAGGCTCTGAGTTTAGAACTGGAGAAAAGAGTGGTAAAACATAATCCTTGTCCTTGAGGTGCTCCTATTTTTAGACTTGGGGACAGCATCAATGGACAAATATAACAGTTTGTAAAATGTGAGATTCTGGTAGTACTGGTCCCTGCACTAATGTATAGTAGGGGCATCTTAGACCAGTGGCTTGAATGGAGGAGGTTTCATGTGAACAATGCGTCTAACTCAGGGCATGGAGGCATAAATAGGTGAAGGCTCCCCAAGAGCCCTGCAGGTGCAGCTCTTAAGGCAAATGCTCAGCAGATAGGGAAGGGTTGTGTTTGATTCTGAAAGTTAGTATGTATACATACACACACATGCATACACCCTCAAACATCACCTGGGATTATGCCTTGCTATCTGTAAAACCATAGTTTATCTCTGTGGGCAGCAGGAGGCACAAACCTGTTTGGCTTGCTCAGTTGATCACATGGGATAATAGTCTATTACAGAGGCTGTGGTGGGAGACACTGTACTCATTAGGCTTTTTCTGTGTACGGGTTAGGATTCTTATATTGACAAGTGCCAGAACACTGAACCCAAACTGGCTTCTGCAAAAGGGGAATTTTTTTTTTTGTGGAACACATAACTGGAAAGTACAGGCATAGAGCTGGCTTCAGTGGACACAACTGAGACATTTATAGGATGTCGCCCAGGCCGGGGACCCAGTACTCTCTATCCTTTGGCTTAGTTCTGCCCTCCTCAGTACTTTGGCTTCATTCTTCCAGGCTCCTGTCCCCTGCTCCCACCCCTGTGATTACAAGATGGCACCAGTGGTTCTTAGGCCCTTGTCTCTCCAAGGTCACATCTGGTGGAAGAGCTAGAACTTTCTTTCCCAGTATCTCCATCCAAAGCTTGTTGCTTGTCAGAGATCTGATTTAACCAATTTCTCATTCCTGAGCCAATCACTGTGCTCTCCCCATCCCTGCTCTGTGCTGAGAGGCTCAGGCCTTGAACCAGAGGTCAAGTCAATTCCAGCAGAAGTGTTTGGGCTGAGAGAGGGCAAAGGCACAGATGCCCAGAGGATACATAAATGATAGCAAAAGCAACCAGTATGCACTGTCTCTGAAAGTGTGTTTCAAATTTTTTTTGACCATGACTGTATTCGTTGTGCTTCTTCAGAGAAGACAGAACCAAGAAGGGGTGTGTGTGTGTGTGTGTGTGTGTGTGTGTGTGTGTGTGTGTGTATGTATAGAGACAGACATTGATTTACGGAATTGGCTCACACAATTTTGGAGGCACCAAGTTGAAAACCTTTAGGGTGGTTCTGTAGATGGGAGACTCAGAGAAGAGCCACTGTTATATCCAAGTCCAAAGGCCATCTGCTAGTGAATTTTCCGCTTGCTCAGAGGTGGCCAGTCTTTCATTCTGTTCATGACCTTCAACTGATTGGATGAGGCCCACTCACATTATAGAGGGCAATCTGCTTTACTCAACGTCCACTGATCTAAATGTTAATTTTATCCCAAGACACCCTCTCAGAAATGTCCAGAATAATGTTTGACCAACTATCTGGGCACCATGGCTCAGCCAATTTGACAAATAAAATTAACCATCCCAGGGACCCAGTTACATTACACATATTTACGTCACATTCAATATGTAGTATGCTATATACTGGGTAAAACAAGTCTCACCAAACAGTGCTCATCTTTTCTATGTGACATACTAATATTTCCCCTTCTGTTTTATTTCATTAAGAAGAGTACCTGGCTGAGTGTGGTGGCTCACGTCTGTAATCCCAGCACTCTGGGAGACTGAGGTGGGTGGATCACTTGAGGTCAGGAGTTAGAGACCAGCCTGACCAACATGGTGAAACCCCGTCTCTACTGAAAGTACAAAAATTAGCCAGGGATGGTGGTAGGCACCTGTAATCCCAGCTACTTGGGAGGCTAAGGCAGGAGAATTGCTTGAACCCCCAGGAGGCGGAGGTTGCAGTGAGCCGAAATCATGCCGCTGCATTCCAGCCTGGGCAACAGAGGGAGACTCCATCTTCTGTTTTTTTTTTTTTTTTTTTTTTTTTTTTTTTTATAAGTCACCTGTAACTCACCTAATTCATAGTGTATTGTGACTTGAATTTTGAAATACCATCCTAGGACACATTTTCTGAGAATCTGTTACCCCATAGCAAAAGGTCTGAGGACCAGGACTCTATCCAGGGGGCCAGGAAATGTACTGTGAAAAATTGAGTGAGACTTAAAGAGCTCAACTCTCCAAAGCCCAATGTGACTGTGTGTGACTTCAGCCAAGACCTGTACCTGTTCTAGCCTCGGTTTCCTTATCTCTAAAGGGGGCATTACTTATAAATACCTCATCCACCTAACAGGGTTGTCATGAACAAGAAATTCAGAACAAGGTAATATCCATGAAAACACTTAGTAAACTCTAAAGTAATTTCACAGGGTAATTGCTATTTTAAACGAATCTGTAATGACTTTCCTTTCTACCACTCAGGAATCTGAGAGGATGGTGCTATTTCATGAAAATCAGTTTCTGTTCTTTGAAACTTGCTGCCTAAAACAAAGCCCCAATTTCTTTAATCAAAATGATGATCAGCTTCTAAAAATGAGTCCCATCTCCCCTGAGACTACTCCAAATTAAAATCTGATTTCAAAGAAGGGAAAACTTAGCATGTTTGGGTTGGGTTTGGGGATCTTTCAGTTAAACTGCCTTCTGGCCTACCCTATGTAGTTTGGTGAATCCTTTGGGGCAATTGTTGGGGGTTATTTATTCCCATTACTTGCCTTTAAGAATTGGAGTTGGGCTGAATGTAGTTTCTGATACGTCGTTTTGAAATTGGCTAAATGGTGACTTGAGAGTGAAATGGTGGGTAGGCTCTGAAATTAGGGTGGGGTTTTCCCAGATTGGGGTTACCACTTACAAGAATTGATGTCCTGGAAGTGAATCCCCCTGCCCCGGGGGCCAATCTGGCTCTCGTGAAATGGTGGGTAGGCTCTGAAATTGGGGCTGGGTTTCCCAGGTTGGGGTTACCACTTACAAGAATTGATGTCCTGGAAGGGAATCCACCCCCTACCCCCAACCCCGAACCAATCTGGCTCTCGCTTTGCCAGATTGGAGAGCATCAGACAGCTCCGGGAGGCTGGGGGCTGGTGGCTCCGCGTATCTGTGGGCCTCAAGCTGGGTGGGGAGATCACTTCCGTGGTGATGCCTTGCGGGGTCTTCGGTGAGGCAAGCTGGAGCTCACATCCTTATTTTCTCCTTTTCTCCTCCAACTTTCTCTTATTTGTTTCCTAGTCAGTCTCTTTCGTGGTGTGTAAAATGAGGCTGGTTATTCCCAGTACATGTTATTGTTTCTGTGGGCCCCCCTCCTCTCTGGGTATCATGATCTCACCATCCCCAGATGAGGGTGATAAGTGTTTGAGATACATAACTGTGTCTCATTTCGGTGCCTAATACGAGATGCAGAATGAGCCATGGCACCTTTCTGCTCAGTAAATTCATAATTGCAGACTTCCTTGTCTTGCCTTTTGCAGGCTAGAGAGCTGTTGATTAGTCCTGAGTCCATGTGTGTGTACAGTAAGGTAGGCCGTGGGGTAGGCGCCCTTTCCCCAGCATATGGCAGGTTCCAATACAGAGACTGTACAAAGTTCCCTCCTCCAAAAAGTTCGTGGCTGAGCCCCGACCTGCACCTGCCTGTCTGGAAGGGGGATTATCAGTCTTGCTGGAATTTGGTTGTTGGCAGAGATGTTTTGAGAGCCCTGTTAGCCAGCAGAGCATATGTTGCGCAAAGAGCAGTCTCTTTTCAGACAAAAGCTGGGAGCAGCTGCTGGAGTGAGTTCACATGAAGTCAGAAGAGAGGCCGGGGTGATGGAAAGAGCATGAAACAGACAGTGTGAGATCTGATTTTATGCTGCCTTCAACTCAATGTGTGACCTATTACAGCTTCATCTGACCTCTTGGATTTCAACCTCTTTGTCTCTAAAATCAGGGATTGGGAATCACTAAACTGGATTATCTCTTTCAGATCAAAAACTTCCAGATTCTTCTTTGATATTCGAATTTGCACAAGCAATTCAAGATGACCCATCTTGACTCTTCTTGACTCTTCATTACTCGTCTTGAGATGTACCACCAGGTACCATCTCATTATCATAATCCTAATCCTTCTAATCCTATTTCAATCTTGCTAACAGTAACCACAAGAGCAATTATCATTTCCTAAGCACCTACTTTGTGCTGGGCAGAGAGGGTCTGTGAAGCTGCTGGTTTATGGTCATGAATACTTTTAGATGTAAACCACAGAACTCACCTGATGGGTGTTATCTACCAGCTTAGCCCCTGCAGGTCAGAGAGGGCTTTGGTTTTCTCCTGATACTGGCAGGTGATATCCTGGGATTTCTGTGTTTCAGGCTTACATGGGTTAACAGGGGCTTCTAAGTGCTCTATCTTCTGGGCTCTGGCATTGTGTGTTTCTAGAAAAGTATGGGTTTTGCAGTGATTGAAACCTGGACTTAAAACCTAGTTCTGCTACATATTTGCCAGTGTCCTTGCAGAGCTAAAGTTTCCTCACCTGAAAAATGAATAAGATAATGAATCCTGATCCCAGAGAACAGTGGTGAGGATTGTGTGAGCCAAGCTATGTGAAAATATTTGCATGGGCTCTGGGGTGCAGCAAATGCTCCACAAATATTGACATTCCTCTATGCTTCCAGCCCTTCTTTCCACCAGTCAAGAAGTAGTTGCTGAGCCTCTTCTATATGTCCGGCTATGAATGTGTTGATGAGCAAGACAGATCCAGTCCTGCCATCGTGGAAACCTCCACTCCAAACTCTCCTTCTGCAGGCTAAGCCTAAATGGAAAGGGAGAGGCTCCTCTCTGGGGCCTTTGTTCTTTTCCTTTACAATTTCATGTCTTTCTTCAACATTGTGCATTTCAGTCTCAACTTCCCAGTGACATCCTGGCAAGGCCGCGGGCTTTGTTTTCAGCCTTGTATTCTACCTGATTCATTCATGAACTGTGTTCTCCAGATGTATTCTTCCTGTACACACCCTGGTGTGATATGCCCATGCTTCTGCTGTGTGGACCCCTCCCCTAGAAGGCCTTTCCCTTTGTGCCCTGCCTGTCTTCAAGTTCACGGCTCAGTCCAAATTCCATGCCCTCCCCAAGGCCACCTGCAGCCTGCTTCTTGGTCTCTCTTACCCCGAGTTAGAAGTCTTTCCTCCTAGGAACTTCCAAAGCACTTATTGTATGCCATGTGACTTTTCATCACACGCATCAATTCAGGTTCTGTTGGTATCAGCCTGATTTGACTATGTGTTCTTTGAGGATCTGATCCTTGGGTCCCACAGCGTCTTGCACATTTTTTGTGTGTATTCTGAGCAAACCTTTGCCATATGCGTGAATGAATGAAGGCCCTTGGCTGGCAGCACTGCTATTAGCTGTGGTATGCTCCACTAGCTGGTCTTCCTCCTCTGATATTGACTGGAGAAGACCTGTGCTTTTCATTAGGATGCTGGCTGACAATGCAAAGTCTTTATTTGGCTTTCTTCCTTCTTCTCTTGGTTTCTATCTAACCTGTGGCATGCTCCCTGCTGGGGAATTTTCTATTGCTTAGTGACCTACCTCTTCTCATTCCCCATTCTTGAAGTATTTGGAGGTGAATGAGAAAAATTCCACAGAGCTGAGATGCCCCCACATAGGATGTTGGCAACTCCTGCCCTGAATTCTCCCAAACTGGAAGGAACACAAAGCTGT
The DNA here is from genome assembly GCF_009761245.1 of Sapajus apella. Classification (NCBI taxonomy): domain Eukaryota; kingdom Metazoa; phylum Chordata; class Mammalia; order Primates; family Cebidae; genus Sapajus; species Sapajus apella. Next base: position 9,119,937 of record NW_022436947.1, read on the forward strand.
GTTTCTGGAAACACACGCAGAAAGCATCTTGAATAGAGGGAGACCCTCAGAATGGGGGGCGATCTTCTCCTCAGGGAGTTTATTTATTTGTTTATTTGCTTGGCCACTTCTTAAAGCATTTCTTCTCTCCCTTTAATGAAAACCTCTCAGAGGAGGCCCTGCTAGGGGAGGAAGCCAAGATCTGCCCTCTTAAAATGGCATTAGGGCTCAGGGCTGGGCAGCGAACCTAGAGTGGTTGCCACTGCAGTGGGTTTTAAATTCGGCCTATTTATCCAGCAGAGGAGGCACAGAGGAAAGGTTTCTCCTGCACTAGTAGATACAGACACAGAGAACCAGAGGCAGTGGCCATAATGGATAGTGCCCAAGAAGGAATCAACCTTAACTCTTCTGCTGCATGGGAAGGGATCACAGTACAGCCCCATCTGTGCGAGGCTGGGGTGAACTGAGATGGTTTAGCAGTTAAAATTGTGAATCTGCACATTCACACTACTCAGATTTGAAGCTACATCTACCACTGTTAGCGTGCAACTTACACAGCTTCCCTAAGTGCGCTTTCCTTAGCTGTAAAATGTGGATACAATAGGATGTACTTCGGAGGTCTGCCGGTCAGGGTCACAGCAGGTAATAGACAGCATACACAGATTTGGTCCTTTGAGAAAAGGTTGATAAAGGGGCTATTCATAAAAGTGTGGCTCTTAGGCTGTGTACGATGGCTTATGCCTGTAGTCCTAGCACTTTGGGAGGCCGAGGTGGGCAGATCAAGAGATCAAGACCATCCTGGCCAACGTGGTGAAACCCCATCTCTACCAAAAAAAAAAAAAAAAATTAGCTGGGCATGGTCGTATGCACCTGTAGTTCCAGCTACTCGGAAGGCTGATACAGGAGGATCGCTTGAACCTGAGAGGCAGAGGTTTCAGTGAGCCAAGATCATGCCACTGCATTTTGGCCTGGAGACATAGTAAGACTCTGTCTCAAAAAAACAAAAGAAAACAAAGTGTGGCTCTTTAAGGGGCAGTGCAGGGCAGGGGGATAGTAACCATGAGGTCCCTATTACCACCTCTACGGTCGGATGCGGTCCAGCAGGAGGTGGTTCACAGAGCCTGAAGACAGAGAAACTGTGTGGAGAGACCTCCTGTGGGGACCACCAGACAAAGCTTGCAGCCTGTACATGCAGCCCTGCCTCCTGCCTTCCCTCCCTCCCTCCCTCCCTCTCCTCCTCCAGTCAGCCTTTTGCGGATGCTGCCTGCTGGTGGCACCTGACCTGGCTGACAGTGCTGGACAGTGTCTGACACAAATTCAGGCACTCAGTGGATAATGGCTGTTGATCATGATCATCATCACTGCTATTATTATGGTGTCATTATCATCACCACCATTATCATTACTGATGTGTCCTCCTGGGGCTGCTGCCACCCGGCTCTGTGTCACATGCTCGTGGTGGGGGCTGACTCAGCCAGTGTCCGGCACCCCCCAGTGCAGCTCTGCTCAGTGTGTGCAGAATGTTTTGAAAGTCCAGGCAGACAAGCTGTGGGGTGAAATGAAGCCGCTGGCATTGCTATCCAGCTCACAGTCTTCCCTCTCTCCAGCAGGGGAGTCTGCACTGCTGAGTCCTGGCCCTCCGAGGGGACGACCGTGTCTAAGTGCTGCTCTGCCGCTGGGACCCAGCTCTGCCATGAGAGCCATGCCCTGGAACTGGACCTGCCTGCTCTCCCACCTCCTCATGGTGGGCGTGGGCTCCTCCACTCTGCTCACCCGGCAGCCAGCCCCGCTGTCCCAGAAGCAGCGGTCATTTGTCACGTTTCGAGGGGAGCCCACCGAGGGTTTCAATCACTTGGTGGTGGACGAGAGGACGGGACACATTTACTTGGGGGCTGTCAATCGGATTTACAAGCTCTCCAGTGACCTGAAGGTCCTGGTGACGCATGAGACAGGGCCGGACGAGGACAACCCCAAGTGTTACCCACCCCGCATCGTCCAGACCTGCAACGAGCCCCTGACCACCACCAACAATGTCAACAAGATGCTCCTCATAGACTACAAGGAGAACAGGCTGATTGCCTGTGGGAGCCTGTACCAAGGCATCTGTAAGCTGCTGAGGCTAGAGGACCTCTTCAAGCTGGGGGAGCCTTACCATAAGAAGGAGCACTATCTGTCGGGTGTCAATGAGAGCGGCTCGGTCTTCGGAGTGATCGTCTCCTACAGCAACCTGGATGACAAGCTGTTCATTGCCACAGCAGTAGATGGGAAGCCTGAGTATTTTCCCACCATCTCCAGCCGGAAACTGACCAAGAACTCCGAGGCAGATGGCATGTTCGCGTATGTCTTCCATGATGAGTTCGTGGCCTCAATGATTAAGATCCCTTCAGACACCTTCACCATCATCCCTGACTTTGATATCTACTATGTCTATGGTTTTAGCAGTGGTAACTTTGTCTACTTTTTGACCCTCCAACCTGAGATGGTGTCTCCCCCAGGCTCCACCACCAAGGAGCAGGTGTATACATCCAAACTCGTGAGGCTTTGCAAAGAGGACACAGCCTTCAACTCCTACGTAGAGGTGCCCATTGGCTGTGAGCACAGTGGCGTGGAGTACCGCCTGCTGCAGGCTGCCTACCTGTCCAAAGCAGGGGCCATGCTCGGCAGGACCCTTGGTGTTCATCCAGATGATGACCTGCTTTTCACCGTCTTCTCCAAGGGCCAGAAGCGGAAAATGAAATCCCTGGACGAGTCGGCCCTGTGCATCTTCATCTTGAAGCAGATCAATGACCGCATTAAGGGGCGGCTGCAGTCCTGCTACCGGGGTGAGGGCACGCTGGACCTGGCCTGGCTCAAGGTGAAGGACATCCCCTGCAGCAGCGCGGTGAGTCCAGGGAGGGCTGTGGGCTGGGATGGTGGGAGTGTAGGATGAGAACCCCAGCCTTGTAGCCCGCATGGGGTGTGTATCAACCTCCTTCCCCTTTCATAGATGAGGCGAGTATATCCCATCTCACCTCTGAGTCTCATTGAACCCAGAGTCCAAAACATTCTGCAACTATGACATTGAGTGTGTAAGAGTCAGAGTGGGCACTGAAACGTAAATTCCCATCAGAGTACTTTTCTCTGCGCCATATTGGCTCACTGGTTACGAGCGGGAGTGCTGGGAATAGGTAAGAACTGTGTCAAATGGATGTCATAGGGACCAGGCATGGCTGGAGTCTAGATCACAGTGTGCCGCAGTGCACGACGTGCACATGCCCTTTGCACTCACTGAGCCTCCAAATAACTTTCCTGGGAGCTTAAATAAAACCATAGGGTGGAGGAGAGGCGAATGTGAGGGGCCTCCTACATTTGGGATAGATGTGGAATTTCAGGAGAGGTGTGTTTGTAGCTCTTTGCATGTCTTTAGGAAATGCTAAAATGAGAGCACAGTCAGATAAGAGTGTAGTGAACACATAGAGAAAGCAAATCTAACTTAGAAAAGGGATGGGAAGGGACAGATGATGTTTATTGAGCATGTTGTGTGTGCACAGTGCCTTGAAAGAGACATGTGACAAGGTCAGGGAGCAGCGTGGACGATGAGAGAGCGAGCTGCGGGACACTGGAGAGAGAGCAGAAGAAGGGCTGGCTTAGGGGCCTTTGCATGGCTCGTGGGTATGGCCTTGCTGGGTGACCCCAGGTGAAACAGGGGACACAGCTTCCTGCCTGTCGCAGCCTAGCTCTCCTGTGCCCCACCATGAAAAGCATCTGCCTTCTTTTGTCTTGATTCTATTCCTCTTCACAATGGTCCTGTTTTTTCACAATTATTCTTTGGGTGACTTGGAAGGCTCAGCTCTCAGCATCTTCTGTGTTCTTGTCCTTTTCCGTTTGTAACTGCATTTTAAAGATTATGAACCTAGTTTCAGAACATCAATTCTGTAATTTTAATTTGGCGAGAAGAAGAAAGGAAAATGTATTCATCAGACAGAAGTACGCATCCATATGATGTGATTCTTGACTCCTTAAACTTGAGTGGAGTTCCATATGAGGAAATGTATTTTGGTTGATTTAAAAAGTAAGTTTCTCTTCATAAAGTATAACTACATGCCAGGCAGATCTTGGAGGGGACTGGCACCCTCCCCAGCCAGAGCGTGGAGAGGCCATCACTCCCGTCTTTGGGATTTGGGTTGGAGGTAGGGAAGAACTAGAAGAAAGTTGGTGCCCTGGCATTTAGGATCAGGCTGTTTCCCATTGTCAAGTCTTCCAGACACTGGGCTGGCTGAAACTAAAAGACATCCTCTTTTCTCAGAGGTCTTGAAAAGCTAGGAGTCCCCTGATGTCACAAAGGAAATAGGAGAGGTGCTTTGGACCAAGCAGGGCATCAAAAAGTTGACAAATCGGAGACAGACCAGAGAATGGAGGGGATTCCACTGTATCTACTGAGCCCTCCCAGCAGGTGTCTAAACCTTTGGGAATGCCTCCTGGAGCCCTTTGCTTGGGGCCGTAGCTGAGCCACTTAAGAGAGTCCATGAGACAGGGCTATGAACTTGCAGGGGCATGGACTGCTCCCAGGTGAAGGCAGCTAACAAGGGAGGCTGTGCTGGACATATGTCTATTACACACTCAAACACAAGTCCATGGGTGAGATGTATCGGAATGCTGGTGTTGAGAAGGCCCTTTGAGAGCCTTGGCCTAACATTTCATTTTGCATCTGAGCACTTGGAGACTCAGGAAGGTAAATGAATTGCCCAAGGTCACACTAGGAGTGAGTGGCAGAGCCAGCACTTGAAAAGAATCCCCCTTGCCTACAGGACACCCACACATGCATACACGTGATAAATTCCCCGCGAGCATGCACACAGATGCAGGCCTATGTCAGAAGATGGCAAGTTTATGCTGTGCGCATACTAAACAACAGCTAGTTCTTTTGAGATCAGAGGGGTTGGCAATCTCTGACACTTTCCTGTAGAAAACTTGCTTCAAACCCTGCCTTTTTGGGTGATGCTTTTGGGAGCAAAATCAGCTGCAGGGATCCGTCCGGGTGCCCGTGGGCAAGTGTTCGTGCTGCCCTTGTTTTCTGCCACAATACAAAAAGCCAAGTTCATCATGGAAGTCTGCAGAGCTGCAGGTGCTAACACCGTGTGGTGGCCTTGGAGAGAGCAGAGGGAAAACTGCTTTGCAAGACAGGCTAAAGCCAGGACGGGCAGTAATGGAGCCCAGATAACAAGCTTTTGATTTTTCTTTAGCCTTTAATTAGCCCTTTCAAGTTACAGGCAAGTTCAGGGCCGAGAGTGGAAAGGAGGCCAGAAACTCTGCACAGGGCTGGGGCTGTCTCTCCAGCCAGTCTGAAAAAGGCCAGGCTGGCTTTTAATGCACAGTGTCAGTTTCCTTTGATTTAGCAGATACCCGAGTTCCTTTGCTCCAGCCCCCTGTGACCATTCGTTTGGACTCGGCTCAGACCACACGTGTTTCATGTGACATCAGCCAGGCCAGGCTCTGTGCTGCCCTGATGGTACCATTTGCAAACCTTGCTATTCCTTAACCCATTCACAAGGCTGTTGGGTTGGTTTCCTCATTCCCTTCCTGACTAGAGGTGGAGGATGAACAAGATAAAGTCTGGAGTTCTCTCTTGTCACAGAGCTCTCTTCCCTTGAGCCCTGTGAAGTGGGAACCCAGTCCCAGACGACCTCTGTCCTGTGGTGTTTCTGCTGTAGGAAGATGGCAGAGGGAAGGGCAAGGCCCAGGTGGTTGGCTTTTAGGACTTGTGTTTTGTAGGGTAAGGGGTCCCCTGTGTGTTTTATCATAGTTACTACTCTAAAAGCTTGAAGGGATGTGACTAGCAATGGATGTCAACTGGGCTCCACGTTGTAGCATCTCTCCAAGTTGGAATGCCTCCTATGAGGCTCTTCAGGCTTTTCTAGCCCTTTCTACCTCTGAGACTCGCATTCTTCCCCGTGAACTTACGCCTCCAGAAATCAGAGCTGGGATCTGCATAACTCCCAGGCCACCTGCCTACTTCACAAGGTCCCAGCACCTGCTTGGGCTGTGTTCATCTGGGGGACGGAAAGGAACAGGAAGAAGAATGCTTACTCTAAGGCCCCCGTTGCCAGGGAGCATCCACAGAGCACTGGGCAGGCCGGAGCCTGAGGACCAGGCAGAGGGAGAAGCCTTGGGCTGTGGGGGTGGAACCTGCTGACCTGCAGCCCCCAGAGAGCTCAGCGGTACCCCAACTCCCGGTGAATCAGGGAAGGCTGGCTGTGCTCCGGTCAGAGATGAGGGCTGGTCAGCCAGGAGTGGCCTCCTCATGGGAATGTATTGCTCTGGACATAAACAGTCCTGTTGGAAATGCATATCCCTGAGTTGGCACTGGGTGTGGAGGTGGGGGAAGCAGCTGGGGCTTTCTGGTATCTATGGGGGTGGGAGCAGCAGCTTCCGCCTTTGCCCTCTGAGCTGTGCTTTATCCCCATCCTGGCCTTTCTCCAGCCTGGGTGGGGAGAGGTCTCCCAGAGCAAGTGGGTTAGTATCTGAAAGTAATTCTAAGGATCTCATGTGGACATGGGTATGAGAGGGGACCTAGAGGGTCTGTCAGGGCCCCAGTTTGTCTTGGGACCCAGGGGACTAGAGGTCAAGCTGAGACTGATTTGCTAATGAGCACTCACGTGCAGAATGGCAGTGATTTCATGTCTCTGTTTCTGTGGCTTATCCCTGGTGTATCTCTATTCCCAGCCCCCTTTGAAGGCTGCCCCTGGGGCTTCCTGAGACCTCCTGTCTGCAGAGCATGTAACAGAAAGTAAAGCTGAGGAACCCACGCCTGTGGCTTCCGTCATGTGCCAGGGCCTTATGCAGGAGAAGGTAACAGCTCTCTGTCCTTCTCTGGGGGACCTGATCCTCTTGACTTGGAGTGGGCAGCTAGCTGGAGAAGATGCTGGGTTTGACCAGGCACCTGGCATCCTGGAATCTCCCAGGCATAGGGTTATCTATACCTTCTGTCACTTCTTCAGCCTTCTGGGTCAACCTCACCCAACACTAATGAACTAGTGCCTACAAATAAACGAATGAATGGCAAAAAACATGTATGAAGCCCTAGGAAAGGGCTTGGCAATGCACTCCCTCCTGGTGGATACCAAGCATCATGGAATGGCATCTGTCTCCAGGAGCCACACAGTGGAGGAGAGAGATGCACACCAGCAGTCATTATGGCCCAGGTGATGGGAGTTACCATCATTCATTCCACTTCAATCTTCCCTGACTCTGTAACCGATTGAGCCATGGGTGTGGGAGTCAGGTAGTCTTGGCCGTAGTACCAATTAGGCTGTGTGGAGAAAGGCAGCATGCTGGAGGTGCAGAAATCAGCTTCTCAATGTCCCTGTCAAGGCTTGACCTGAGTGTCCTTCAACTAGAAAATTTGGATCCTTGGAGCAGAAACTATTATCCAGAATCATTGACTCACACCTGTCAAACCCCATTGGTGGGAGCAGAGGGCAGAGGCCTCCTGGCTGTCTGGAAATAACACCCTAGAGTTTGCATGGTACCTGATGGCTAATGAGGGCTTTATCACACCTGTTCTTCTCACGACAATACTGCTATAGGATCATGGAAGGACAGGCATCCTCTGCATTTGAGGGAACAGAGAAACGGAAAACTCAAGTGCTTCAGTTGAGGTCATGTAATGAGTAGACTGAAAGCTGCTCTGTATCCTAATTCTCAGCCTGGTCCTCTTCCCGTGGTGCTTCACAAGGATGTGCTGGCGGCGCCCGGGGTGGACAGTTCATGGTGCGGGGACTGGCTGATACTGTAGGCTATTTGTGATCCGAGGTCCTAGAGTGCTGAGCGCCGGTGGAAGTTCCTGGCCACAGTGAGACTAGAATGCCTCTCACATTTCCAGAAGCCTCTTGTTGAGAACCATTGCTAGGCCCAGCTCCCACCTGACTCTGGAGTTTACCCCTAAGCCCTGTGCAGTCCCACAAGGGCCACACAGGCACAGGAAACGGAGCTCTTCCTTTTTAACCTGCAGCTCCCCTTCCTGCTCTGCTGTGTGCACGACTGGGTGGTGACAGGGGTCCCCTTCCCACGTGCCGTTCCTTTGACTCACTGGTTTCCTGGGCATGGCAGTCCTGAGCAGGAGACAGGGTCACCCCCTTGGACTCAGGCTGGCCTCACGTCCTAGTCTGCATGGTCACTCAGGTTGGTCTGGCGCCTGAGATCCTGAAACTCCATGAAAGTGAGCATCCGGAATGGCCAGGCAGGCTCCGACGCCTGGCTTCTGCAGGGCTTATTGGGGTGTTTTCTTTTCCCTGTCAGCAGGAAGCACAGCTCAGACTTGATGGAGTTGTATCCTGTTGTTTACGGCGTTAGACAAGGCTTGCTGTTTCTGCTCAGCCCTCGTCCTCTCTTGGACCAGGAACTCCTCCTCTTCCCTGCTCCGTCCCACCTCTCTCACCTCCATGACACTTGCCACACACTGCGGCCCATGCCACAATCACGTCCCAATAAAGGCACACATCGAAACATCTCACACGTTGGTCTGAGCGCCCACCTGTCACGGCCCATGACCCTGTACTCCAGACTTCTTATTTAGCACTGGGTGCCTGACATGTCACAGCCCCAATCTTTGTAGAATCAAGTCTTCCCACTCTCTCTTGGAGATCGCTCCTGTCTCAGGTATGTAGGTGACAGGCCCACCCACCTCCCTCTTTTCAGCCAGCAGGGTTTGCAGGGAAAGTCCCATCCCAGCCTAGTCGATGCCCTGGGCGATGTATTGGGTCTGGCGGGAGCAAAGTTGAGGTTGGCTTCCTAGGCTGGATGTAATCTCCCAGGGTGCCCACCCTGGAGGCCACTGGGTTAGAGTAGGGAGTGAGGTGGGACCCAGGAGTCACACAGACTGAATTTTAACACAGACGGCTGCCAGGAGAGCTCAGCACAGAGTTAGAGTTGAGGATGTGGGGCCTCACAATACTGAGATGTGGACCACGCCTCCTGAGCCCGAGCGCAGCGGCGTGCACACCCATAGTGCACCCACATGCACACACCCATTCTCTGTTCTCACTCACACTCCTGGTTCATGGTCCTCTCTTAGCCTTTCTCTGTCTCACTCTTTCTGTGACTTGTGCTCCCTCACCCCACACACTCTGCTCAGCAGCAAGTATGAGGAGATTTCTGTCTCTCCCTCTCTCTCTCTCTCTCTCTCTCTCTC
>NW_022436947.1:9129184-9150660 GCF_009761245.1 Sapajus apella
TGTCTCTCTCTCTCTCTCTCACACACACACACACACACACACACACACACACACACACACGCACACACACTCGCACCTCATGTGGTATGAGATAACCCTGCCCAAATGGGAAGCCGGACCTCTTGTTCAATGAGCACATAGATATTGAAAGCATTCCTTATCAAGGGAAAAATTGGATTTAAAAATTAATTTTTACTCATTTAATTAGTCAGCAAATATTTATTGTGCTGATATTATGTGCCAGACAATAAATTCAGCCCTACTTAACCTCCAGATCTGGATTTCTGGGCTTTCCCTTCAATTCTTGTTGTCCTCACAGGGTGGCGTCTTGGCCGGGTTACTGGTCTGAGAGTCAGGATCTTTTGGGTCTCAACCAGTCCCAGCCTGTGAGAGGTCACTGGGCAAGAAGTTTCCCTTTTGCATTGAATCATACATTTTATCTTCAAGAAGGAGGTGATGAAAAAGTATCCCTTTAATAAAGAGTGCGGAGGTTCATAAGGAAAGAGAAATATACAGACGTTAATAATGATACACACAGCCCCTTATACTCATAGGACACTCACACGTTCATAGCATCATTCTGTGTCTCCTCCTTTGGGTGTAGTAACCACCAAGGGGACAGAAAGGGGCATAATAATATTGTGGTGATTTCATGCTTAGATTTTTTTTTTTCTCCACCAATATCTGCTTTGGAGAGATTTGGGCTATGCTTAACGCAGGTGTGACGTTTGGTATCTCAGGCCCTAGAATGTGCTCCAATTGCCTTTCCTCCCTTTTTTTTTTTTTTTTTTTTTTTTGAGATGGTGTTTCGCTCTTGTTGCCCAGATTGGAGTGCAATGGTGTGATCTCAGCTCGCTACAACCTCTGCCTCCCAGGTTCAAGCAATTCTCCTGCCTTAGCCTCCCTAGTAATTGGGATTACAGGAATGCGCCACCACGCCCAGCTGATTTTTGTATTTTTAGTAGAGATGTGGTTTCATCATGCTGGCCGGGCTGGTTTCAAACTCCTGACTCGGGTAATCCACCTGCCTCGGCCTACCTCCAATTGCCTTCCTTTCTATACATTGCAGGTTATGAATGATAAGAGAATGCATTTGAACGACAAGACCCGTTTTGAGCAGTGCTTCCTGCTGTTACCTTCATGTGTCCATTAGTTTTTGTAAGGCAGAAAGAAAGGACCGCACGTTGTCACATCAGACTTGTTTCTTTTATGAACAAAGTTAGTGGAGAGAAGGAAAAAGAGACAACTGAGGGACCTCTTCTCCATTCGGCCTCTCAATTTACATGTTTTCCCTAGAAATGGGATCAGTGGGAGAGAAGCAGCTCACACCTTTCCCCAGTCTCTGTGTCATTACTGTGTCTCTGTCAGTGTTCCAAAATATAATGGGATTTGTTCGGCCGATTTATCCCGCATGCAGGCAACATTACCCAGATCCGAGGAGCAAGAGAGGAAGATACAGGACCACGAGAGTAGGGCTAATAAAATTTATTCCCACTAACAAGGGAATAACCTACCCCGTAATTCAGCCTGGTGAGCAGGGGCACTGCTTCCCAGCACCCACTAGAAACACCCAAACTTAATCATCATGGTGTTCCTCATGTCAATTACAGCCCTTGTGGCAGCTGAGGCTGTCTGCTGTAGATTCTGGGAGGGAGTCTAAAGTACAAAAGGAGAGAGCTGGCCCCCCAGTAGGTTTTGGTTGTTACTATTCACAATGCTGAGGAGCTTCCCGGGATTTCTAATGGATAAGAGAATGTGTTTGAACGACAAGACGCATTTTGAGCCAGTGCTTGCTGCTGTTACCTTCACGGGTCCCTTAGTTTTTGTAAGGCAGAAGGGGAGGGCTGCCAATCATCACATCAGGCTTATTTGTTTTATCAACAAAGTTAGTGGGGAGAATGTTAGTTAAATGAGTTAACTAACTAAATTAATGGAGCCATTCCAAATGCCTTCCATTGTTCCATAGGTAGTTAAGTGCATTCATTCAATGTATATTTGCATCAGAAGCCCGAGCCCCACCTCCTAAATAATAAAGGAAATGGTGTACCTAGTTGGATTTTAACAGATGGGTTTTACTTTTACTTTCCCATGGGTCTAGTTTTGGCTGCTAGACCAGTCCACAGTGATGATGCCGTCTGCAGAATTCGAATTCTCTTGGTAGGCTGGCCTAGAGCTCTGGCTCATCCAGACCGTTCCCAGGTCATTGTGCCATGGCCCTGTCTGCTTCTCAGAGGGAGGAACACAAGGTTCTTGGCAGCTAAGCTAATGAGGAGAATGTCATGGGTTCAACCCCTAGAATTCTGAGATGAAGCTTGTCTTTGGCTGCTATGCTCAGCAACCCCTAGACGGGGTGCATTGCTAAAGCTCGCTATTGGTTACAGCCTGGCCTGCAGAATGTGTGCTTGGCTTAATGCCCCTCTCCAGGGAAAACTGCTCAATTTAGTGACATTAGTTTCCTGTTAGAAGGATAGCTTGTTTTGATGATAAATGAAAGACCACTTAGATATCTGGTGCATTTGGACCACAGATGGTCTCAAAACAGACATAGAAACTTCAAAATGAGTATTAAAAGAAGCGTTGCATTTAGCAAATGGCTTCCATTGTTCCATAGGTAGCTAAGTGCATTCATTCAACAAATATTTGCATCAGAAGCCCCAGCCCCACCTCCTAGAACACAATGACTTTCTATCCTGTTTTCTGGTCTGCTGTCTTCTTTTTACGATGCTCAGAAGCAAAGCTCTTGATTCTTGAGAACTGGGGTCATATGATAGTCCTCACTTATCCTTGGGAGGTGCATTCCAAGCCCCCCAGTGGATGCCTGAAACTGCAGACAGTCCCGAAATCAATATAAACTGTGTTTTTCTCTATGCATACTGATAGGGTTTGGCTGTGTTCCCACCCACATCTCATCTTGAATTCCCACGTGTTGTGGGAGGGACCTGGTGGGAGGTAGTTGAATCATGGGAGCAGGACTTTCTTATGCTGTTCTCGTGATAGTGAATAAGTCTTATGAGATCTGACAGTATTGTAAGGGGGAGGTTCACTGCACAAGCTCTCTCTTTGCCTGCTGCCATCCATGTAAGATGTGACTTGCTCCTCCTTGCCTTCTTCCATGATTGTGAGGCCGCCTGAGCCATGAGGAACCGTAAGTCCATTGAACTTTTTTTTCCAAGTCTCAGGTATGTCATTATCAGCAGTGTGAAAATGGACTAATACACATATATACCTATAATAAAGTTTAATTTATCAATAATTAGGCACAGTAGAAGATTAACAGTTATAATAATGAAATAGAACAGTTATAATGATATACTATAATAAAAGCTCTGTGACTGTTGTCTCCTTTCTCTCAAAAGTCTCTAACTGTGCTCTACTGTCCTATTTTTGGACAGTGGTTGACCTGAAGCTGCGGTAACTGAAACCATGGAAAGTGAAGCCCAGGATCAGGGAACTGCTGTAATTTATTGGGTTGTTTTTCCAACCCCAAGACGCTTTTCTCTAGTGCTCTAAGCCCTGCAATGACTTGTTTGTCTAACTGGGTTATCGTGGCTGTGGCTTGCTGGCTTTCCCTCTCTTCCTCTGTACTCATTTGTTTTCCCTACGATCTCACTGAAAACGACACCAGAAAGAATCATTCTGAGATGAAGCACTAGTAACTGAGTGGGTGGGCACCCACTCCGGCACTGTTTCCATTGCCTGTGCTCGCAGCCAGGATTCAGAGGTCAACTTTCACCTGTGATAGGACTTCTCTGGGTTGCTTTTTAGAGGCTTCAGTCTCATAGGGCCAGCATGGTCATGCGCCTGAAGATCACGAGTCTGAAGGCAGACTTTCTGGAGAGGGCTAGAAGTCATAAAAGAGAAAAAATAGTTTAGGCAGAACAGTAAAGCAATCAGAGGATATCAGGTCTTTGTAATTTCTTCTTTCTTTTTTGATCATTACAAAAATGATCACTCAAGCACATAGAAATATCTTATAGAATAATAGGCTTTCTGCCAAGCCAAACCTAAACCTACTAGAGACTCCCAGAGATATTTCTACCACTCTGTGGAACCTCTCCTCTCACCTCTACCTCTCAGGAGGTAGTGTGGAGTAAACACAGCATTATCTCAAGGGGTGGATGCATTCTGTGTATTTATGAACACCTTAGGGGTCAGCTGTCATGTTTGAGATATGGTTCCCAATAAGTGGGTGATCATTATCTCCCTGTACTGCAGAGTTTTACAACTGGAGCCTGCATTTAGACATGAGCGATTACAGTTTATCTGATCAATATCTCCCTTTAAAAAGAAATCCCACATGTGTAATTCACTGATTCCCCATTTCCAGTGGAGGTGTGCTGTGGTCAGCTCCTGGGATATGTGTGGGTGCATGTGTGCATGTGTGTGTGCATAAGTGTAATTAATGGGAAGAAGTTTAGGGCTGTTTAATATGAAGGATATAAAGACCTTTTCTTTTCTGTATCAACAGGCAGCTCATGGACTTACCTTCCTTTTTTCTTCTAATTTGAATTTCTTTTCAAAACGTCAGCTCTCACTTTCCTTTGGGATGCACAGACCCAGGAAAGGAAGAAGCCCAGCTTGGATGATTGGCCAAGGGCCTCCTCGGGAGGGGAGAGTTGGTTGCTTACGGTTTCTGGAGATAGCAGAGCACTCATCCCTGGTGCTGGGAAAGGGAGTGGACGCATAGGCTCTTCCCCAGCAGTCCCCTGCCTTCTTCTGATCCTGGGGCAGATTATCTTTGGGCCCACCCTCTAGCGACCCCAGAGGAAACCCCTACTTAATATCAGTCTTTTTTTCCTATATCTAGGAATTTGGGGTTTTGGTACCTATTTTCTTGGCAACTTAATAGGTAACTAGGGCAGGCACCTCTCTCCAGACCCTACTGTCCCCTTCTGTAAAATGGGGCAGTTGAATTTTATGATCCTGAGTTATTTTCTGCATTTGAAATATGACGTGAAAGAGGGGCAGAATACTGTTTCATAAGTCAGAGAACTTGGATGTGAGCCTAAACCTCGCCTCTTCCTCAAAGTCATGCCTGCTCCTCAAGGCAGTTGGTGGCCCACTCTCTGGACTCCTCCACGCACCTAACTGCAGCAGGATCCAGATGGCTTTGTCTAGTCACGGCCCAGGTCTGTCCATCCCCACGCTGGGAAAGAGACAGTTCTTTGGGGCAGGAACCAAGACTTTTCCACATTTACATTCTTAGGAGCTCACCTAGTGCTTGGTGCTTAGTTAGCTCTTTCATAAATGTTCTTAAGCAAATTAATAAGTGAGGAAAAGTAAATAGCATTGTCTTTATCCAATCCCTGTTTCCCTTGCTGAATGCAGGGAGTTCCAACAGCCCAGGGAACCAAAGGTTTGGTGGAAAAAGGTTGGTCTAAAGATCCAGTTGGCCCCACCATGGGTGAGTTTGGGAAAATCTGATGTCTTCTTACGCCATGCAATGGACAGGAGTGGGGGCTTCCCAGCTGTGCAGGTGCACGAGGCTAGAGGATACTTTTCCATTCAGGAAGGGCAAGAGAGTTGGTTTTCTCCCAGATGAGAGAAATCCTCTCTCTTTCTTGGACCCCAGGAGTTGCCCACAGAGCAATGGGAAGACCAGGTTTGACTTTGTCTTCCATCCTGGGGCTGAGATATGGCTGCTGCTGGCCCAGAGCAGCTGGGCAGGTACATAGGAGGCTGTGGGAGTTGGCTGCATGGCCATCTCTGCTGGTCACCTGGTCTGCCTCTTTAGGATCAGCTCAGGATGTTTGTAAACAGTGGATGCCTACAGTAAGAGGGCAGCCTGTGGCTATGGAAGAGACTGTGTCCCAGAGCTAAGCTAATTGACCCACAGGGGGATGGACCTGCTAACCTTCACCTCATTAGCACTGCATTTGGGCCACTGAGCTCTGACTTGGTTCTGACCTTTCCATAATAAGGACTCAATGTGAGGTTTTTGCAAAGGTGAGGCAAACCAGGGCCGGGGCTAAAACAGCTTCGCTTCGCACAGTAGGTGCAATCAGGAATCACACCAGGGGCTGTGCAGGCTGGGGTCACGGAGGATTTGGGGATCAGGCTCCCACCATGCCTCATCACCTGTGGCCTTCAAGATGGGTTGGTGTGGCTGTCGGGTGGGTGATAGTTGATTCCTCAAGAGTGTGTCATTGAGGCCTAGGGTTGGGGGTGATGCTGAGGGTTCTTGGGGAGATCCCCCCACTGTTCCTCAGGTCTCCCTCCTCCTCCAGCCCTTCCCAGGAGTCTCCACAGAGACCACCAGATGCTTCTGAAGTCCTTGGGCAGTGCCTTTGCAGCTCTGCCCCCGAGCCTGGGGAATTGCTGGAGGAAGGACACTGCATTTAAAATCCCCTTTTCATGGAGATGATAGAGCTTTTCAGAGTGCCAGTCTCTCTGCAATGTGGGAGCAATTTCCCTGTAATTGGTAAAGTAACCGTAACTGCTCTGTCATTTGTATGTGGCGACACGTAATTGCACAGTAACCTTTGCTGCGGAGCACGAGGGAAGCGCGGTAAGCTATTAGATTGTAATTCGGAGTGTCAGCTCCAGCTCCCCACAGCACCTCCACCACCACCATGCTGCATGGCAGGCCCCCAGGGAAGCTGCTGTGGGGGCTCTCTGCATCTAGGTCCAGCTCAGGGTGCTGCTCCCGAGTAGGGATGCTAGGCACATGCTGTGTTCTGCAGTGCCCTCAGCTAGGAAGGGCCCTCCGTGGTGATCTAGGCCAGTGCTGCTTAAGCCTTAGCAAGGGGGGGCTGGAATCACCTGGAGGGGTGTGAAGACACAGATGTCTGAGCCCCACCCCCAGACTTTTTAATCCTGTAGGTCTGGGGTGGAGCTCAAGAATTTGCATTTTTAATGAATAGCTATCAATTTTCAGGATCTGAGACCATTCCCCTTCTCCTTCATTCAGCTTTGTGGCTAAATGTCTATCTGATTCTGAAAGATCTTTTGGAAGAACTACCTTTGCTATTTCATCTTTACAACATTAGCCCCTTTAATCTTGATGACATCTCTGAGATAGATACCATGAATTTCCTCAAAGATGCTGAGATCCACAAAGGTCATCTGACCCATCTAATGACAACGAGCAGTAAGAGTGAAAACTCCCACAGAACTGACTCTAAGTGCCAGACATTGTTCTGTATGTTTTAAATCATTTAATCCTCACCACAGCACTATAAAGTATGTACTACTGTTCTAATCCCTATTCTACAGTTAACAAATTAAGGCACAGAGAGGTTAGGTGACTGGCTCAAGGTCACATAGGATTAAGTTGCAGAGTTGGGATTCAAACCTAAGCACTTTGGTTCTGGTTCACTACTGTTAGCCACTGTGAAACTCAGGCTTTTATTGATCCACCCACTCATTCATCCATCCAACTATTCATCCACCCACCCATCCATCCATCCACCCATCCATCTATTCACCCACCCAACCATCCATCCATCTATTCATGCACCCATTCATCCACCCACCCACCCACCCACCCATCCATCCATCTACCCACCCACCCACCCATCCATTCATCTACCCACCCACCCACCCACCCACCCATCCATCCATCTGCCCACCCACCCACCCACCCATCCATCCATCTGCCCACCTACCCACCCATCCATCCATCCATCCATCCATCTACCCACCTACCCACCCATCCATCCATCCATCTACCCATCCATCCATCCATCCATCCACCCACCCACCCACCCACCCACACATCCATCCATCCACCCATCCATCTACCCATCCATCCATCCAACTATTCATCCACCCACCCACCCACCTAGCCATCCATCTATTCATCCATCCATTCATCCACCCACCCGTCCATCTATTCATTCATCCATCCACCCACCCATCCATCTATTCATCCATCCATCCATCCATCCACCCACCCATCCATCTATTCATCCATCCATCCACCCATCTATTTAATACACATGTATTATTATTAGCCTACTATAAGCCAGGCACTAAGCCAGGGATACAAAGATGCCTAAAACATGGTCCCTGTCCTTGAGCTCATGGTCCTTGGAGCCAGTGGATCAGCCATCTTAATTTGTACCCCAGTGCCGTCTATGAGGACATTTGACCCAGTGAAAAAAAGATCGCGTGACTTCCAGAAAAGGACCCAGAGAGTGAGGACCTGTCTGGGCTTCTGGGTCTGTCCACTGGGTTGTCCAAGTGGGTCCCACATAAATTCCCATGTAATAGGCCCTTATTTCCTTTCCTTGTGAGAGTGGAGTTGCTCTCTAATAAAGAAGCATTATCATAACCATGGCCAAACATTTTGTGTATTTGTAGAGTGACAGGAGGCCAGCCCCAGGCCTAGGGCACAGCTGGGCTCCTGATCACGGCACAGTCTGGACCTGGCTTCTCTGGCTGTGGCTCTAATCTCACTGCTAATGGGACCCAGGGGAAGGATCAGCCAGGGCCAGAGCAAACACTCTCTTCCCCCATCTCCCATGGTGCTCAGGAAGCCACACCAATGCTTACCTGTTGAAGGCTTTCAACCAATTAGTCTGCCCTTCCTGGGCGCAGGCGGCCCTGGCATCTGTTCCCTATATGTTCACCTCCCAGGTCTATAGGCCCTGGGGGACCCTCCCTTCTCCTGCTTCAGGTACTATAATTACCTGGTGGTTTCAGCTCAGACCCAGCAATGCATACTGTGTTTGCAGTGCATGCTGTGGTTGAGAGGCATGCTAGGGCCACGCCCTGCAGCCATTCTACCCCTGTTCCAGGTAGGATTTCCATTCACAAGAAATCAACATGAAATATCTTACATTGAAGTGCTGCTCAGCTCACCAGGTGCCTTCGCTCCTGTGAGCTTACCTACTCCAAAGCCAGGGGGAGTCAGGCTGGAGAACAGTGGGAGCCAGTTGTGCAATTGGGGAGCAGCTGAACTGTCATTCGAACCCAAGTCCTGAGAAGTTCCCATTGCTTCAACCTTAAAAATCCCACCCCTATCACCCCAGCTTCGAGGAAACAAAGATGTGCCACCTCCTGCCACAGCTGGGGGACCTCGGCCATCATGAAGACCTGGACAGCGCTTGGTCAAAGGCCTCAGTGCCACCTTTATCACTTGGGGCTCCATTCAGAGGGAGAAGCCAAGCCATGGGGAAACTTAGGGAGAAAGCCGGCATTGTCCAGTCTCACCTGGGCTCCTTGCTGCATGAGGTGCTGCAGAGGAAGAGATTCACAGAGGTCCCTGACCTTCTGGTGAGTGAATGATGCCACTGGCCGAATGTATACTCTCTTTTTGTACATGGCTGTTGATGTGCTTGTGTGTGCCCAGCCAAAGGGAAGAACTGTATTCAGTAACCCTGACCACTCAGAAATGCAATTTGGAGAGCTGAGAGGCCTGAAGCCTCCCCAGGCTAATGAGGCCTATGTCTGTGGCAGAGGTAGTGGGGAACTGTGAAATGTGGAATCCCTTTCTCTCTGCCTCAGTGTCCCCACCCTGTGTAGTGTGGACAATCATTCAGCCACATCTACTGGGAAAATGGACCAGAATGGGTGATGTACAGAGTTTGTGATGGCAGAGGTCCCTGCAGCATAGTTTAGGCCTGAAAAAGTCAGAGATGCGAACTCCTTGTGAACCAGAAGCAGAAACATTCAAGGGCCACGAGGATGCCTAGCACCCAGGCTGCCCTTGGAAGGCCTGGCAGGTTGCCGTGGTCACATCCAGCAGGGACAGGGCATCTTCTCCCCTTTGCCTGGATTTGTCTTTCCTCTCTTCTGCTCCTCCCTTTAGTCCTCTGCCTCCTGCCTACTCCATCTCCTTATTTAGGGAAGAATGTTAAAGATCAGACTAAATCTTGAAAGCTCCCTTGTAAATTTGACTCCTGTAATTTTTGTTTTGTTTTGTTTTAGTAGAGATGGGGTTGGTCTCGAACTCCTGACCTTAGATGATCCGCCTGCCTCTGGCAGGATTACAGGCATAAGCCACTATGCCTGGCCAATACTTTTTTTTTTAAGGGAAAGGGAGAGAGCTGTGTTTGTCCTGGGCTGACGGTGCAGGCCACGCAAGAGAGGCCAGAGGCTATCATAGGCCTGGAGCAGATATCCGCTCTGCACGTGGCCTGCTCGGGTTTGCCCATGCTCTCCCCCTTTTCACTCTGGCTGTCCTTACCCCGTAGGAAGAAGGGGAGCGGTCAGAGAGGCTTCAGATGCTCAGCAGATTGCCTTCTCTGGAGGGACAGTGCCTGCCTGTACCCCTTCTGGGAGGGAGGGGAGGAGCCCTCTGGGGCCGGGAGAAGGCCTGTGGGCTGGCTTCACATACTCCCTGGCGAGAGCCTGCCTGCATCTGTTCTCCAGATGCCCTTTCCTTTGGCCGAGCCGAAGGCTTTAAAAAAGTGACACCTTGTATTTTATTTCACCCCTTTCTCTGAAAAGTCCAAAGACGTTTACAGGCACGAGTGCAATAGGCTTTATGGTAGCCCATCAAAAAGCAGGGATTTGTTTCCTTCATCTTTATAGAGCAGAAAATAAAAGCGCAGGAAAACAGGGTAACTCTTCTGAGACCACATAGTCCTTCCAACACACGGTGGAAAATCCACTCCAGAGGGGTGTGTGCCAGACCCAAGCTGCTTGTGGGGAGTGCCGAGGGCTTTTCACCGGCTCCTGCCGGGGTCTTCCCCACCCCCCAGCACCACGGAGCCCAGCTGAGAACTTCCGTTTCGCCGGGGACCTGATGACCTGGTATGAGAAAGAGAGATTCCACTGGATATAGTGGGGGAGCTGGCCCCGAAGCTTCCTGACTTTTGAAATTATACTTCCTGGAGTCAGGAGTCAAGTCAGGGTCAATATCTCACGGCATATCTGGAGAATATTGTCTTTAAGGAGCACTAGTAGGTGTTCCAGTCAAAAATGGTTTAGTGGCTGGGTGCAGTGGCTCACAGCTGTAATCCTAGCACTTTGGGAGGCTGAGGTTTGTGGATTGCTTGAGACCAGGGGTTTCAGACCAGACTGGGTAACATGGTGAAACCCTGTCTCTACAAAAATTGCAAAAATTTGCCAGGCATGGTGGCACGTGCTTGTGGTCCAAGCTACTCGGGAGGCTGAAGTGGGAAGATGGCTTGAGGCTGGGAAGTCAAGGCTGCAGTGAGCCATTATTGTATCACTGCACTCCAGCCTGGGTGACAGAGTCAGACCCTGTCTCAAATAAACAACCAACCATCACCAACAACAAAAACGGTCCAGTGGACGAAATGCTTAGGAGTGGTTGAGATAAGGCTAAACGTATTTCTTCTTAAAAGGACTTTTCAGACCTTTCACATAACTAATCATTATGAATCTCTTAGATGGTGTTAGAAGGTTTTCCTAGAAATTAGCCTGTGGAGCCCTTTTGCATAGGGCATATCGGGGACCTGGGTTTCCATGGATGGCCCTTGGGAAGTGCTGGTGTAGGCATGGCAGGACCAGGGCTGCTCCTCTTCACGATGCTCCAAAAGACACAGGGAGCCTGAGGTCGGAGCTCATGAAGCACTTGCTGTGGCACACTGGGTTGAATCAGGAACCTTCCTTCTCCCATTGCTCCTTTCCCTGACCAAGTGCCCACATATGCCTCTGTTGTGATAGCGATACTTACGTACTAATGCTTCCAGTTCCCTAGGATACACTTCTAATTTTTCTCTTTTTAAAATTTTCAGCTCTTAACCATTGATGATAACTTCTGTGGCCTGGACATGAATGCACCCCTGGGAGTGTCCGACATGGTGCGCGGCATTCCCGTCTTCACAGAGGACAGGGACCGCATGACATCTGTCATCGCGTATGTCTACAAGAATCACTCTCTGGCCTTTGTGGGCACCAAAAGTGGCAAGCTGAAGAAGGTAGGAATGAGGTGCGGTCCTTTTGGACTGTCCCTCTGGGATGGATATTATCTTATGTCTTTTCGCTACCTTGGGTGTGTGGGCAGGTGATCTATGTTTGAGCTAAGGAGATACGCTGCTGTTGAGGTCATGATGACCATTGTGTCCTTTCTCTGCTTCTGTGCTGAGGTTGCGGGCGAGTGTGTGGAATTACCTCCTCCCTAGAGCTCGTGTGTCCATGAGAGGTGTCAGACCACCCTTGCAGGGTTGTTCTAAATGGTGCACACTGTTCCATTTGGGCTTGTGCCCTTAAGGCAAAGGTTTTATTGGGTCTGAGCAATTGGGGAAGGTGGGCAGGGGGAAGGGACATGCACGTTCCCCTTGCTCCAGCCCTCCTGGCTGCTATGTCATCTGGAATCCATTCAGGGAACAGATGGAGGAAGGCGCAGTTCTGTTAGAGTTGCTAATGGGGCCCAGAGTCAAGTTGTGGGATGAGAAAACCTCGGGTGCAATGGGAACTTGGAAATTGGTTCTGGTGAGGTCGGATGGTATGATCTGGGGACTTGACCTTTCCCCTGCGTCTTCCAGAAGCTGGCAGGTTCTGGGGTCCTGGGCCGTCTTGGCTCATCAGCTGTGTTGGGAGCCGTCATCCACCCAGGGGTGTTCTGTGCTGACGTTCCTCATCCTATGAGTTGGAGCTGGCCCTACAGTGCATGCCCTTCTTGATTGGGTTAAAAGCCCTACTAAGACAGTAGGCAGGAGGTCTTGTTTTTTGTTGGCCAATAATTGCACTACAGTCCTCTCCCAGAAAATAGTGCTGATCCCATGTGGAGCTCTTGCTTACTTTATTTTGGCCTTTCTTGGAGTTCCCTGGACATTGTGTGATGTAGATTGAGTAAAGAGGCCCTGCCTGATTGCAACTGAGCCTTAATCCCTCCATCGCCCTTTGCTGTATTTCTGGCTGGTGGATCTGGATGGTCAAGAGGAAGTGTTCTGTGCATATTTAGGGGACTGTGCCTATTTTATCATCCTACAGGGTAACAGGCCAGCAGTCGTTTCTGTTGGCATCTCTGTGGACAGGTGGTGTGTCTGGAATGGGAGCATGTGGAGGACGAGAGGCAGGCACCCCAGTGTGTGTTTGTGACTTGGGAACTTGTGTGTGGAGTCACTATATGGGAAGTGACTGGGAAAGAAAACAGCAAGCACTGGGCAAACACCATGGGGCTCTGCAAGATTGGTGTCCACGATGTGCCACGTAGCCAGTCCTGCCCAGAAGGAAGTAACCACCTAATTTGAGTGTACCGCCTTCCGTGTCGCAACTAAAAAATAACAAAACCATTGTGTATACATCTTTAAGAACTGTATTTCATCATTCTCTGCAAAGAGTTCTATTTCACACTGCCTTTCAGTGAAGAAGACAGTAAACATGATGGAATTTTTTCTTGCTGCCTCGAACTCCTTGTGATTTTTGCTCACATATTGGACTGAGTTTTTGCATGCCCAGGGAAGACACTGTGAGGTGTGGGCTTGTCCCCACACACCTGCTGTGTCTGATTATTGCGCCTTCCCGGGTCTTCTCTCATGCACTTGGCGACTCATCACTTCTATTTGCTGCCAGGAATCCTGGTTGACTTCAGCACCTTTCCTCCGCCCTCATTCTGCGGCTTCCAGCTTTGGTGGGCTAGGAAACCAGATAGCCAAACTCACTGAAACTGTGTCTGACAAGTGTCAGTCCACATGCTTTTGGGGAGGGACCTCAGGTAGCTCAGCTATTCACTAGGATGTGGTGAGATTGGTCTGCTGGAAAAGTGAATTCTAAATACCAGAGCCATCGCTATGTACAATTCATGCACTGAGACCTGCTTCACCTGCTGCCGTGGGTGAATGAGCACTATTGGGAGCAAATAAGTCAGCAAGGCAGTATGGCGGGGGCTTGCTGACTTTTCTCCAGTAAGCTCAATCTCAGTGCAATGGAGAAGTATATTCCTGTCTTGCCCTAAAAGAGTCCTACCCACTGAATTTCCTATCAGCTGCCAGAGGACCATTTGCTAACTGGCAGGATGGAGTAGACCCCGGATAAATATATATATATTTTTAATTTGTCATTGTCTGAGCTGGTTGGGCAGTGAATGTTATCAATGAAATGAACATTGAGAGTTCAGTGCACATAACAAAACAGACAGTTATTTTCTCTTGGAAAAAGAAAGGTGTTTCCTGACTATGGCTGTATTGTGAACCCAAGATAGTCAACTGGCATTTTTGTGCTGTTGGTCCAAGGGTGGGTTGAGGCATTTGGTGGCTGGTGCTCTCTCGCCTGTGGAAGTCTGTTTAAATCTGTTCCCTGACAGGGAGGTCAAACGCAGCACTGTGAGTTTGGGATGAGGACACCCCCAGGAGCCTGGGCCAGCAAGGCGCTCAAAGCCAACCCTCCTGAGGCAGGTGAGGACAGAGCCCAGCAGTCGATCAGGCAGGCAGTGACAGGCGACACAGCAACACCCCACCAAGAGGCTGGGGCTTCATCAACGGCAGGCATTCCCATCTTTCACTTCGGTGGGTTGAGAGAGGAACAGTTCTGTTTCAGCCATCTGGGGCATTCTATCTAATTTCCAGAGCCGCGGTGGGGCTGGTGAGGCAGAAACATTTGAAAGGTAAGAGCGCCAGGGTCAGGTGGGGGGAATGAGCCTTCGGTCCTCCTGGGGAAAGCCGGGCCACTGGGGCGGCCAAACTTTCTGCTCTGTAGGCTCCGAGTGGCAGCCTTTTAATGGTTTTGCTCAGGCCTGGCTCCCGCGCCTGCAGACTCAGCACAGCTGGCCCAGGGGACAGTCTGAGTTGGGAAAGGAAGGTTGGACCTCGGAGTCTGTTGTTTGAAATAATAAAAAGCTACGGTAGCCCGTTTATGTATTTATTTATTTCTGAACAATAGAATTCCCCAGCCCTGCTCACTCGCTGAGTACCACTCCCCTTTCCTTGTAATAACTCCAACTCGCTTTTCCCAGAGGTTATCAAGACCACAGTCGCCTTTTGGGCAGAGGCCCAGCCAGGACAAGTCATGGAGCTGCAGGAGGATTTTGCTGGAAGTTTTGCAAACGACAGAGGCCAGGGCGTGAGAATAATGGAACTCATACTGTAGCCATAATTACAGAGCTGGTTTCTCCGAGCCCCATAATAATCTCCTGTGTGTATCAAGGGCCTTCCAGAGCTCGTTACAGTATAATGAGAGACTGGAAATAGGGGTGGGTGGGCAGGAGGGGGTTTGGGGGGGATGCTGAGAGTAGGAGCATTTGCTGTGATTTTCAGGGGCCCAGGAGCTAGACTGAGCTATCTGTGGGCTGGCCTCAAAATTACTGACTTTTTATTTTGTATGAAAGGCGTGAGTCCCAATCATTTCCAACCTTGTCTTTGACGACCATAATTTCACTCCTTTAGTGCACACATCACATGAGGAAGGAGAAAGGAAGTGAGGAGAGTACCAATTTAGATGTCTTTGATGTTTTCTGTTGTGTGTGTTGTAGATGGTATGGGCAGACTCTTCCTGTGGCGAGCCTTAAAGGTACGTGTGTTAAGAAATGTGGCCTATAAATGCTACAGTCACGAGCAGGTGTCTAGGGACTTAGCAATAACCCACAGACTGTTGAAATTTTCACTATAGGTAAAAATCTTAAGGCAAATGCCATCTCGACTGGCTTTGGGGCCAAGCAAACCGAAACCTTTGGCTGGAGTTGGGACAGTCAGGTCAGTGCTGTCTCAGAAGGACAAGATTTCTTTGCCTGAATATTTCTGCCAGAATCTTTACCCCCTCTCTCTTTCTCTGCCTCTTGCTTTCCTTTCACCAAGTGATCATTTCTGTGGCTGCTGTTCAGCGGTGAATTACTGCCTGACATTAGTGGGAAAGACTGATGTTCATTGTGAACCAAAACATCATAAACTTCCACCTGAGGTGTGATTGCTCCTCTCGCTGGTGATTGCATCTTCCCTGGATGTTTTGGCTAGGTTAAACTGTTCACACCTAAGGGGGTGGAGCGCTGTGTGGATGTTGGTTAAGTGACACTCTGGCTGGCCCTGATGTTAGCCTGTTGTAGGATGTGCATCCACGTGTCTGTGCACGGACTGATCTGTACCAGCCTCTCTGGATAGGAATTGGGTGCGTGTCCCCTTGGAGAGGCAATGGGAGTAGACAGAACAAAAATCATTCTTCCTGGGAATTGTCATGCAGATTAATTTAATCTTCCTAAAATTTTTTTCTCTAGCCTGTTTTAAAATTAATTTGCTTGTGTTCCCTAGACCCTCAGCACGGGTCCACAAGGGGGAATCAGCCAGGAGTGGAGTGGAGGGAGACCCACCCGGGGTGAACATAGCTTCTCAGGAACAGATGCTATGTGTGTGTCTTCAGTGCTGGAGTCACAAAGCGATACCAGATCAGAGAGTGCAGCCGCTGCTTTGCTACTTCCTAAATGTGTCTGGGAATTCTTCCTAAAATTACTCTGGAAATTTGAATCCACTTTAACTAAAAATAAATATTCACGCACAGAAAGCCCGCAGATGGATGGAAGTGTTAGGAAATCAAATGGAGATACAATGTTGGGACGCCAAATAGACTCATAACCTGTGGTTAGGGCAGAGGGATATGCATTTGATGCAGAGTGTGGTCAGGTCGTTGTGATGTGCTATACATTTCTCCAGCCCAAGCTGCCGTGGGTTCACGTGTGATTGATCACAAGCAGAAAGGGAAAGAAATGCAGATGCATCAGGGCTGACCGATTTCCATGAAGGGAAAAGACCGTCTATTTGCTACACTGTTTCTGCATTTTTCATCCCTGGTTTTGCACATATTAAGCCTCCATAGACCTTACCCTGTGGGCTGTGTGAAGGGGAGGCTGAGGCTGAAGGGCTCCAGGCAGAAGATGGCACAGATGACCTGCAGTGCCGACCTCCCTCCTCTGATTTCACGGTGAACCAGACAGGATATTCTGCCGTTAGTCCTTCCAGCCTGGGAGTCCTAAGACTGGCCTGTCCGACTGATCTTGCCTCAGGCCAATGCATCCGTTTCTCATGGGCCTTCCTCCCACCTCGTTTCAATCTCTTCTGCTGTGTTTTAAGCCTTTTCCCCAAGTTGTACTCAGTTGATTAGAAGAGTACCTAAGCTGGTTGATGTCCTCTTGGACATATTTTATATTCTTGCACACTGTTAAGTCCTCACTCAATCATCCTTTTGATGTTAAGTGTAGCCGCATGGGCCCTCTTATCTTTTTCCATTTCTCACTATTCTGCCCTGTGGCCCACCCACCTTCCCTGCATGTCCCTGGGGGAACTCGAGTGGTCCCTCCACGCTGACTTGAACAAGCCCAGGGAGGTGTTCTCATCGTGAAGTTTCTACTGCAGCCAGTAGCTAGGCATTGTTGCATTCTCCTCCTGGCTTCCTCCTGAAACACGCATTGAGATCCCAGCAAAGAGTTTCTCAGGAACACCTGTCATTCTGTTTTCCAAGTGATCATTGCTAGTGAGCATGATTTAAAGAGATCGTCTTAAATGAGCTTTGCCAATGCAAGATTTATTGATACATGTGCCACTTTTGTGAATCATATGTGTGTATATGTACACACATTGGTATAGAAAGGTCCTGATCATAAATCAAAATGCAAAACATTAAAATTGAAGAAAGTGCTGCAGAAACACCCCAAATCATAGCGTGCATTCAGTCAGCTGATACACAAATGTCAGACACACTGGAGGAATTTATCCAGTGACACATGCAGTTGAAGTAAAATATTGTGCTTTACAAGAACATATCATTAAAATGAAAACTAGCAGCATATCAGGAGTCTGGCCATGTAACCAAGACAACAAAGATGGCAAGGATGAAAGACATGATGTACAGAGGAAGAGGGAGGCAGAGGAAGAGGGAGTGAGCCCCCGACCGTACGTGGCCCTTTTACTGCTGGGCTCACACCTGCTAGACTCTGGATGGGAGAATGGAATCTTGGGGTCAGTACCAGTGAAGACTCCTAGAGAGAGCAGAGCCAGGGGAGGTCTTTGTTATCAGCAATTGCTATGACTTCCTCAGCCGCTTTGATGGGGAAGGCAGTAGCAGTTGGAAGGACTCACAGCCCACCAATTGATGTTCTGATTGCGGGTCTGCTGAGAGTCCATACTTGTTCTTAGGGAACTTCCTGGGAAGCTGTCCACTGGGCTTGCTTCTTGGTGATGTCATGGTGCTACTTTTCCTAGCAGTTCTGGCTTCTCATAGAAGTATCCATGGTGACTTTTTAAAAGGGGTCTCTCAAGTCTCCCACACGCACGCCATGCCTTCTCTCCTGGCCCAGGGGAAACAGGTGTATTAGTTATCAATTGCCATGTGATAAACTACTTCAGAACTTAGAGGCTTTGAACAGCATTTATTGTCATACGTACAGTTTCTGTGGGTCTGGAATCTGGGCACAGCTCAGCTGGATCCTCTGGCTTAGGGTCAAGGGGTTGGCTAGGGCTGCAGTCATCCCACGGCTCAGGACCAGAAAGGGGAAGAGTCCACCTCCAATGTCACTCCCGGGTTTGTCGGCTAGCCTCAGGTCCTCACTTAAGAGATCCCTGCATTGCCACATGGACTCCCTCATGAGGCCACCTACACAACAACACACAAGACGTCTGAGAGAGGGGGCGAGAAAGAGGTGGAGCAAGGTGCAAGCCATCGTCTTTCTGAAACCTGGTTTCAGAAGTGACGCCCCATCCCCTTTGCTGTATTCTGTCTTAGAAGCCACCACCAGGTCCAGCTCACATTTCAGGAAGGGGCTCTGTAGGTCATGAATACCCAGAGGTGGGGATCACTGGTGGCCATGGTGGAGGCTGCTTTTCTATATGAGGGCTTTGCTTCTTAGCCATGGAGGGGACTCGAAGCCATACTTTCAAACTTCAAGTTCACTTTTAGTAGTATGGGAAAGGGCACAGCCTTCCTCAGAAACACCAGTGGCCCAGGCCCTGAATCCTGTCTCTGGGCTTGCAGCTTTGATTGTGCAAACACAGTAGAGAATCCGGAGGATGAGCAGCAGGCTGTGAAGCAGCTGCCACACCCATAGGACCAGGGGCGAGGAACATTCCTCAACAAGGAGGCCTGGGACTCAGCGGGCAGTCCCAGGTGCTCCGTTCATCTAGGGAGAGGGAGGGGCTCAATGATGGACAAGAGACACTTAGGTTTTGAATGAGTAGCTGCCGAGAACTCTGTGTGGCCATAGAGAATCCACGCCTTCTGCTTTTGGCCTCTGTTGGCAGGCACCCAGCATTTTAGGAAGGGGTCGTTTTCTTGGACTTTGGGGCTGGCAGAAAAGAGGTGATGCAGAGGTAACTACTGAGCTTTGAACACCATGTAGGCACCAGGATTGTTCTAGATGTTTTATGCATGTTACTTACATTGATTGTCGTATGCAATCCTCAGTGTATTCTTTTGAGGTAAATGTTATGCCTTCCATTTTACCCAGGGGTTGGGTAACTCCCCAGAGGTCACACAGTCTAATCTGAGGTTGTCCTGGGACATGTATAGAGTAACATCATGGACTCCACCTAAGGCCTGGCCCCTGAGCTGTAGGGTAGGTCACCTCCCCAATGGAGGGAGGAGGTGGTGGCCAGGCCTCCTGTACCTACCGTGGAGCCTGTTGGTCGGAACCCTCCTTTCATTCTCTCCACCCCTGCCCTGGCTCAGGTCCTGACATCCATGCTAGGGTGGCTGAAACTGATTTTCCCCTCTTTAATCCATCTTCCCGGGTTATGATGGGAAAAGCAGTTTGGATGGATCCTAGATGGCAGATTCAGCTTCCTAAAGCAGCCCCAATCCTCTCACCCTCGTCACCAAGGAAAGCAAAACTGGACTTGTCTCATCCACCCTTCTGCAGCCCCTTGCCTGTAGCTCTGCCCGCGTGGAAGTGGCCCCGACATGCCGAGGACGCAGGTCCCCGGCTCAGCCCTTCAGCCTCAGCTGCCCACCCGCCCAGGCCTTGATGTTTTCAGTCCTCAAGAGCCCTGGCTAAATTTAAATACCAAGGAAGAGGCTCCCACCTCTGTGGCTGCTCTCACATCACCAACCTGCCTCCACGGGCAATTTTCTTCTCCAGGACTAATTATGCCAGAGCTCAGATCCCACAGCCAAGTGGGAGGTGGCCACAGCGAGGGCAGGAGGCTTTCCGGGAGGCAGCCGAGCTGTGCTTTTGCACTTACCCCTGGCCTGCTGCCTGGGACAGACTGGGCTTATCTTTGTCTTGGTTTCTCACTGCACTTGGCCCTCCTAGAACCTAAGGGACTGTGTGCTGTGGATCTGGGTGATTTTTCCTGTGACGACGTATCCAGGGTCCCTGTCTTGACCCATTTGGAGGATGGCAGCTTCTCCCTGGTCACGGGCCATGATTGCTTTGCAAGTGCTCTGGAGTGGAGGGCCTAATTAGCCAGTCTCCTTGTGATTCCCGGTCACCGGAAGCACCTGTCGCCACCAGCACATCCAGCCCACTTTTTCCTTCTAAGTGTCCAGCCCCAAACCCGAGCTCCTTGGCTCTTCTCCCAATCCTTGGCCTGCCTTCCTCACGTTCACCCTCTCCACTCTTGCCTTTCCTTCCTGTCGCTCTGTAGTATTGTGCTTTTAACTTAGTGAAGATGTGCCCACAAATGTTATCTTCACCAGTTCATTTGCTCAAGACGATGTGGGGTTAGGAAGGCCCTAGGCGGTGCTGGCTTTGCTACTTCTTTATAGATATGGGGACTTGGGGCAAGAGTATGATTGGATGGGAGGTGAGGGAGACTGCCCTTCAGAAGTGCGATAGTTCTTTATATAGTCAAATCTCCTTTTAAAAAAAATGCAAAGGGGCCAGGTGCAATGGCTCATGCCTGTAACCCCAGCACTTTGGGAGGTTGAGATGGGTGGATCACTTGAGGCCAGGGGTTCCAGCCCAGCCTGGGCAACATGCCAAAACCCTGTCTCTACTAAAAATCCCCCCCCCAAAAAAAAAAAAAAGAAGTAGCTGGGCATGCTGGTGCGTGCCTGTAGTCCCAGTTACTCTGGAGGCTGAGGGAGGAGAATTGCTTGAACCCAGGAGGTGGAGGTTGCAGTGAGCCGAGATGGCACCATTGCACTCCAGTCTGGGCAACAGAGTGAGACCCTGTCTCAAAAAAATATATATTAATAAAACAAAATAATGCAACAAATCTACAAAGAGCAATCTTCTTTCCCCCAAAACCACCCCTGGACACCCACTGCCAGGTAGCATTCTCTCCCTTGCTCAGTTCAGGGTCTCAGGCTCATTAAGGTGCACTGAAAGACCGTATTCCCCACGTCCTGTGTTATGGCACAGCCGCTTGGGGACACTGCTCTGTTTTGTTGGCTTCCTGGGTTTCCTTTATGAGTCCCTTTAGGAAAGGCTCTCCAAGGGTTGCATCTGTGAGAAGTGGCTGTTAGTTTGAGGTTTTACCCCACCCCTCCGGCTCTCTCTCCCTTGGGTCTGCCCTCTGATGTTACCAGTGCCTCACCTAGTCCCAGTCCCAGTTTTTCATTTGGGAACTGTTTTTTGTTTTCAGAGAGATAGGGTCCTGCTCTGTCACGCAGGCTGGGGTGCAGTGGTGCTATCCTACCTCGTTACCGCCTCAAACTTCTGGGCTAAGCGACCCGCCCGTCTCAGCCTCCCAAGTAGAAGA